>NC_056623.2:228773612-228855890 GCF_002870075.4 Lactuca sativa | reverse complement strand
AGACCATTAACATCGTTCATTAGATCATTGAAAAAGTTAATGGCATAAATTAAAAGGACTAACGAATTAATAGGTTAATGTATTTTTATTTATTTTGTATATATTTAGCCAATGAATTTTTTTTGTTTATATTTGACAATTTAGTTTGTTTTTTTTTCTCACGTCTAGTTCTTATAACATGTTACTCTAGGTTTACACAGAAAAATGATTTAATAGGATAATATAATTTTCAGTTTATACATATTTAGTCTTTGTGATTAGTTTCTTCAGGTTTTGTTCACAACATCTTATATGAAAAAAATTATTAATGAAGCGTTTTCATACGGGGGTCGTCCTCACTTATATCAGTAACCTAATTCATAAATCGGTTAAATAATATTAGTGTCTTTGTTTTCTCCAAGCATAAGATGTCTTCGACTTCGGTTTTATCTATCTCCATAACAAACAACAAGATTCTTATTGTTTCCTCCCAACTCGAATTTACACTTTCAAGACAAAAGAATTAAGGAAGACTAAATAATTTGCATTTCCAAGACAAAAGAACACTCTAGCAAAAAGTTTCATCTATCTCCATAACAGACATAGAAATTCCTTGTGATTGCTTCCTCCTAATTCGAATTTACACGTCCATGACAAAAAAAACCTCGTCGTCTATTATGATGATTGACAAGGTTGTAGAACTCGTTGCTCGGTACCTGTTCGGCCGACTACCGTGTAGCGAGTACCCGGGAAGTACTCGAGGAGTACTCGGATTCGGTAACTCATGTAGAAATATTTTTAAGGAAATTATATATGTCAAAATCATAAGTTTATTGAAATATATAACAAAATTAGATACACGTGAATACATAAAAGCCAAAAAACACATAATGGACTTACTTAATGAATAATTATTGAAAATCTATGATATATATATATATATATATATATATATATATATATATATATATATATATATATAGTAATAATCACAAGTGTGTTAGATAATAAATCATTAAGTATATTATACATATTAATCATCAAGTTGACCGTGTTTTACAACACTACTCAGTAAGGGTCGATCGGAGAGTACTCGAGATTTTGTAACTCGCCTTGGTAAGGGGCGAGCAGCGAGTACTCGGAGGAGTAATCGGCCAACTCGGCGAGTTTTACAACACTGATGATTGATAAAATCGAAGTCAAAGATATCTTCTTCTTGGAGAAAACTAAGACATCAATATTATTTGACCAATCCGTGAATTAGGTTACTAATATAAGTGAGCGACGAGCCATGTATAGGAACACCTTATTAATGATTGTCACATCTATGATATCGTGAGCAAAACCTAAAGAAACTGATCACAGTGACTAAATGTGTACAAACTGGAAATTATATTACCTTATTAAGTCATTTTTTCGGTAGAACCTAAAGTAGCTTGTTATAAAGGCTAAATGTTGAAAAAAACAAGTTAAATGGTCAAATGTGGACAAAAAAAATTAGCGACTAAATTTGTACAAAATGAAAAATACATTACCCTATTAAGTCATTTGTAACAACCGGATTCCTAGGTATTATATTTTTATTATTTTATTTTTGGAAGTTGTGGGGAGACTCGGCGAGTTGGTGTCTAAACTCGCCGAGTATGGTCGCAGATTCGTGTACGAGTTCACAGCTGCACTCGGCGAGTTCATGAGTGGACTCGGTAAGTCCACGCTGTTTAATGAAACCCTAATTTCCAGTGTTTGAGACCTATTTAAAGGCCCTTAGGGCCGTCATTTGCGGCCACCAACCCCCAGAGAGAGAAACCCTAAGAGATCTAGAGCGTTTGTGAGGAAGGAGAGGCCATTCTTGATCCTTTTGTGGGTGTTTTTGCAAGAAGGAGGTGACCAAGCCAAGAGGAGGCTGAAGGAGGAGCGATTGTGGTGATTTCTGAGTTCTTAGAGATCATATTGAGGTATTTTGCTCGGACCTTCTTCAGTTTTGATGTTGATTCTTAATGTTAGGGTTTTCTAACCCTTTTAGAGGATGAATAAGTGGAGCATTTGGTCCCTTCTCGATTCGATGTTCTGGATCTAGACCCAAAGAGGTCCAAAGACCTTAACCCTTGGAGCTTTATGAGTCATTTTGGGAGCCATGAGCTTGGGATGTCATTTTTGGGGCTAAATCACCAAGTTAGACCATTTAGATGTTATATGAGTGTCAAGGTCTGAGCTTTACGTGATTATCATGCTTGGGAAGGCCATATCTATGAATGTATGGAACAGATCTGACCTTAGGAGGCATATGGAGTTTGTGCATGGCATGAACTCGCCGAGTCCGAAGAACAGACTCGGCGAGTAGGATGAGGGTTTCCCGTAAATCACTCAGTGGGTAGACTTGTCGAGTTGGGGAATAACTCGGTGAGTCAGGAAAAGTTAGGGGACTGGAGTTCAAGGCGGAACTCGCCGAGTTGTTCTTGAGACTCAGCGAGTTGAGTCGGGGTGGCCTCGCGATTCATGCCAGGTGTGACTCGTCGAGTCAGTGGAAGCACTCGACGTGCCAAGAAAGAGACTAAGAGAGTCAGTGGACACGTGTAGACTTGCCGAGTCGCCCTAGTGCACTCGACGAGTCGGGTCAAAGTTGACCGTTGACTTTTGTTGACTTTTAGGGTTGGGTATAGTGGTATTTATGAGAGTATTTTCATTTTGTGATTAGGCAGAGGCTAGATCACATTTCTACCGAGTCAAAGACTTACCGAGACACTGAGGTGAGTCTTCTCACTATACATTACCTAGAGTGGTGTTATGCGATGACCAAAGGGTCTTATGTGTTATGTATGAGATTATGTGCTATGTGATATATGTATGTTGTATGATGATATAGACCGGACCGGAGGGTCCAACGAGCTATGACCGGACCAAAGTGTCCAACGAGCTACGGGAGTGGAGGGTCCCGCTGAGACACATTGACCGGAGGGTCGTATTATAGCCTCGAGTGGCGTATGTGTTGTATGCGGTATTTTGGGGAAATCACTAAACATTTATGCTTACAGTTGTTGTGTTATGTGTTTCAGGTACCAGTGATGAGCGCGGGAAGGCGCCGACATGATTCGTACACGCGCACATTGGAGTTTATATATTATGATCTTGGGGTTTTGTACTGATACAATGTTGATACAATGTTTTTGAAATGATTGTGAATGATATTTTATGATTGTTCAAAAGTGAAAAATTGTTCAAATTTTTACGGTGTTACATCATTATCCCAATTTGAAATGTTAACTGTTGGATTCTTAATTTCCCTTTAAATTTTCTTTTTAGGATTTGGTGTAGGGTTAACTGAGGGATTCTTGCAAGATAATTTATTATGCCCCCTTTGCATACAATTCTAATATTGGACAGTTCCGCCTTTAAAGGAGACTTAGGAGAATCAGTCTTCATGCTTAGAAACATGCCTTTTCCTTTTGATACAAGGCCTTCATGGCATCATTCTCTCAACAAGTGATAATGGTTTAGTGTCAATGTTGGTTCCCACATATTTTTGTCATTAATAGGATGTATATTAGACTCATAAGTAGCTAAAAACTTGTCCTTACCAAACCATGTGCTGATGAATCTAGATATGAGTGGAAGCCATTTCTCACTTCATAAGTATTCAAACCACTTGGATGAACATATCAGCTCCTGCAAACACAATAAAAGTTGTAATTAGTATTCATATTGATAATTGTAAAAACAAATTTATGATACTTACTTGATACCAATACTAAACTCATCTATTTTCTTAATAAGTCGTGGACACACATCATGAACCCATTTATGTGCATCCATCTTCAAGTTAAAGAACATTTCCATCATATATAATCTAATATCCTCAAGCATGGCCAACAAAGGCTTCTTTATAGCATCAAGTATGATGGCATTAAAACACTTTGCCATTCTATTTTCAACTGTCGCACATGCCATTCCACCTTTAAAAATGTCATGCACCAAGATTTAGGCTCCTTTTTCCATCAAAGAATCATAAGCAGCATGATTGACTTCTCTAATATTCTCCATATTCAACTTGAAGTCTCCCTCAATAGTTGACTTGGAAACTGTCCAAAACATATTCTTGAATGTTGTACCGTTAAAGACCTTTCTGAAATTTGCATACATATTTATTACACATTGTATGTGCTCAACATGTGGTAGTACAACTTTTGTAGCTTCTAAGAGACTTCATCAATTACATTAAAACATTTCATTAGTAACTACTCGATATATGTATAAATGAAATGACAAATAAATATAATCGAAAACATTACCTTGTGTTAATCAGATTTAACACACAAATACAAGCCTCCTTGTAATTCCAAATCATCATATAATAGTTCCAAGAAACCACTTCCAGTTGGGCTTGTTCGCAGTTTCAATAACATCCCAAGCAATGGGATACACATGGTTATTTCCATCCCTCCTTATGGCAGTTAGCAGCTCACCTTTACATTGTCCCTTTAAAAAACTTCCATCAAGCCCAATAACTCTTTAACAACCAACTTTCGATCCTTCTTTGATATCATTGAAACATGTATACATTTTGTGGAAAGTAGTAGTGTTATCAGGGTTTACAGTGATAGATTTTTAAACTGTACTCCCTAGATTGGACCTCATCAACTCATGTCCATAATCCCATACTTTTGCATAGTGATCACTCAACTTTCCTTATGTTAAATAAAATTCCCTACACTTCGCTCTACAACATTTTGACCATGAAACCTTGCAATGGAACCTGCTTTGAATAATAGCTTGCATTTCCTTACATTTCATATTTGGTTTCCTAACCATCTCCTTCAGAAAGTGCGTAGCTATCCATGTGGGATCCATAAGATTAGCACTACGGAAATTCCTAACATAAGTATGTTGCTTAACCATTTTTTTGATTTGGAATGATCTTTTAGTGCTCATCCATGAGGCTCTTACCACAAGGGGACATTGAAATTTCTCAGGTTCACTTGCACATACAACCATAATCCTTACATAATCACATTTCTGATGGGTTTTGAGCATTACAACATTCATATGTGCACATGCAAACCCTAAAGCTTTTGATCTAGGTTTATCTAATTGTACATGAAAATTATCCAAAGCTTATAAACCCTAATTCTAGCATATGAAAATCAAAATCAACAACTACACAGGTTTAGATGATTACCTTTCAATAGTAGCAAGAATCTTCAAACTTCAAGAGCTTAGTATCACAAATGTAATACCTTTGATGGCTCACAAACACCAAAGCAAGTTGGATGATCTTGGAGAGAGGAGAAGAAGTCTCAAAATTGGCTCTAAGAACTCTAGGGTTCAAGTGGTAGCTGAAAATTAAAGCCCTAGGGTCCTTTTTATAGGTGAGCTACTAGGGTTTCAGTCAAAACCGTAATTGGATAGCTTAGGTCTTAAGCAGTCCAACAGAACCTTCTAGAATAAAGCCTTGGACGAAATCAAGATGGGCTTCCACTTAATTTCGTCCACCCTTTAATCCAAGGATCCACAACCCAAAATCCAATTATCTTATAATTGCAGTTCCAGTCTCCTAAGTTCAGTTAATATCTTTTGATCACAAAATTAATTCTTAATTAATTTTTGACCAATATTAATTAACCAATATGATTTCTCTAATATATTATTTATAAAATATATTAATAAACCATAATATCCTCTCTTTTCAATAATCATCCAATCAAGTTGTTTCGGTGAAGGCAACCCAAAAGCACCATGCTACTATCGGGTCAAGTACATACCAAACATAGTTATGGGCTTAGACACCTAATCCAACAGTCTCCCACTTAGATAAGTCTAATAACTATAACTGCAAGTACGACTTCAAACTTCGATTAGCAATCGCAGCTCTCAAGGCTTCTATCAACTCTAACCTAGTCAAATGATATGTCCTTTAGATAAGGGATACTATAGTCCTCCGTTCTCAAGATATCGTGTGGACAATCACATGGAACATAGTTATACTTATTGTCCAGTAGTTTGTTTCTTGATCTCCGATTTGTCTGACAAAGAACTTAATTGAACACATCAACTTAGTACTGACCAAGCCCGACACATAAGTCAAACCAAATCATCGAGGGGCCAAAGATATCGCTTTTACCCTTGTGAGGTAAAAGGAACAAATAAACTTCGACTCATATGTTTGTACTATTTTCTCATCAAATTGTGCACAACAATACGTTTTATAACATCAAGTTACTGATGTGTTTACGCATTATGAATTTACAACCAACTCGCAAACAACAACTTATATTGTAACAACGTAAAATTTTAACCAAATTTTTAAATTTCAAAACACATTGATTTTAATAAATAACCATAAAATGCCACAATGTTAATTCACCAAAACTCATGTTCAAAAGAAAACAATATATAAAAACTCCAGGATCCTCTAAATCATAAAACAATCTCTGGTGTGTGTACAATCAAGTCGGCACCTTCCCGTGATCCTAAGAAGTACCTGAAACACATAGCACATAACACGGTAAGCACAAAGCTTAGTGAGTTCCTCAAAATATCATACACAACTCATTAGACACTCTAGACCATAACTCAATAAGACCCTCCGGTCAATGTGTCTCAGTGGAATCCTTCGGTCCCAACTCAGTAAATTCATAGCTACAATATTTAGAAATAATCACAAAGAAATAATGTAATGACCCAAAATTCTCTACGTTAGTGAAGTTGAAGTTAGTTTTCTGTTACGTAGAATTAAGCTTTATGTGCGTTTACGGAGTGAGATTGGATATGTTGTAAGAATTTAATATAGATTAAAATAATTTATAAGATTTAAATAATAGTTAATATGTGTTAAGGTATTTAAGTAATATTATGATTTAATTAACACTCAAAGTATTAAAAAATGATTTATTTTATATGTAAAAAGAAATTAAGCGGTTATAAAAAAAACATCATATTAAATATGGTGAGGGTCATTATTGATAGAAGTATCAAAATAAGGGGATATAATTGTAAATTACAATTCAATTTGTGAATTGAATTATCGAGGTAACTTACAATTGTATATTAGTTTTAAATAACTCTATGCGATTAGGAAAACTGTCGCAACCTATCTGTTCTTCTTCGTTTCCGTTACCATATCGATTCGCATACTTCCCCTACTCCCTAAATACACCGATCAAACCCCTTCCTTGGGGCCGCCATATTTACGTCGACCACAAAAGAAGGGAGTTAGAGAACAGAGAGATAAACCGTGTGCTAGTCTGTGCTCCGGCAAGGGCTTAACGGTTTTGGGCGAGTGGCTAACTCCAACGAGTTGATCCTGTTTCCGGTGGTTCACTCCTGCAAATCGGTCACCTTCTTGTGTTCTGCTTTATCTCCGACGAGAAGGAAACGGGAGAGAATATCGAGACAGTCGTGATCTTGGAGACGTCCTCTGGTCCTTCGAGAGTACAGGAAAGAAGCAAAACACATTTAGCCTTGTTCTTAGTGTTGTGCGATCAACACCATGTTAGTGAATACCTGAGTCCGGAAGTGGCTAGAAGGTGTGATCCGGTCCAGAAGCAAATTCTTTGGAGTGTTGTCCAAGTTCCAGAGAATTTCCTTGAGCCATAAGGATTCTCTACATGGAAAGTTTTAGATTACTTTTTAGGAATCCTAATTATATGCTAATTAGTTTTGTTTTAGTATATATATCCAGTAGGTTCTTGTAATCATTAATTGACGTTTTTGAGTTATATTTCTTCAATAAAACATACCTGCGAGTTTATGCAGTAATAACTTCCTGTTCACCTTAAATTGGTATCAGAGCATCAGGTTTCTTCAACAAACCTGTTGAGAAATCAAGAAGCAAACCTGATTCTCGTGTGGAGAATCTATGTAGGAAAACATATCGTGACAGAAAGGGAAAAGAACTCAACGACTACAAGTTGTTTTCGTGTGAAGTGAGGAAGGCATACCGTGAACCTGCGAGAGATCTGTGTGCAGACATCTTTTTCCCTAAAGGAAACAAAATACAAAAGTGTTGTTTTTGTGTTTGACTTTGGGCTTGTTTAATTAATGTTCTCATCCGTGTTTGGCTTCTAGGTGTTCTAATTGGGGCCCAAATCTGTCCAACTTTAAATTAAAGGAGAAGTTACTTTAATTCAATTCACTTGTGAATTTATTTAATAATAATAATAATAATAATAATAATAATAATAAATCAATTTTTCTGATTTGTGTGGAGGAATCAGAAATTGAACCAAGATGTCGGGAGGAGAATCGTCTCAACCAACGACTAAGGAACACATGTCGTTTACGTTCCAATGTCCGACTTTGACATCGACGAACTACACAATTTGAAGGATGCGCATGGAGGTGCTACTCGGCATTCATGGCGTTTGGGATGTGATTGATCCCGGACTAGATGACTTGAAGAAAAACAACATCGTGAAAGGATTGTTGTTTCAATCGATTCCGGAGGATTTAATCCTTCAAATCGGTAATTTGAAAACCGGAAGAGAGATGTGGGAAGCGATTAAAACTCATAACCTAAGAGCTGATCGTGTGAAGGAAGCCCGACTCCAAACTCTAATCACGGAATTTGAAAACTTAAAGATGAGTGATACTAGTACAATAGATGAGTTCGCTGCAAAATTATCTGGAATTGCTTCGAAATCCGCCTCACTAGGAGAAGTTATGACTGAACAGAAGCTTGCGAAGAAGTTTCTTACGAGCCTCCCTAGGCGATTTGTACACATTGTTGCAACCCTTGAACAAGTTTTGGACCTTAAAACGATAGGCTTTGAAGACGTGGTTGGTCGCTTAAAAGCTTATGAAGAAAGAATCAAGGGTGAAGACAAAGTAATCGAGACTCAAAATAAATTACTTTATTCCAAAACCGAATCGTCCAATAGAAACACCGATTCATCAAGAGGAAGAGGTCGGGGTTCAAATAACCGTGGAAGAGGACGAGGTGGTAGACGTGGTCGGGGTAACACTCAAAATCAAGGTCACTCGGAATCCTCTAAAAATCGTGAAGATCAAAAGCAAAAAGGAAAACAACGCAAGCAAAGAGATCTCTCAAATATTCAATGTTACCGGTGTGACAAATATGGCCACTTTGCTTCAAGATGCCCGGACCGAATAAAAAATCATGAGGCTAACCTTAATCAGACACACGAAGGAGATACAAATCATGAAGAAGGGACGTTCTTTATGACGAATACAATTCAAGAAACAGTGTTCTTGAATGAAGACAAATATATCCCTCCAAAAGTTGAAGCAAATTACGATGAAGACGAAATTTGGTACCTAGATAATGGTGCGAGCAACCACATGACCGGCAACTACTCTTACTTTTCTGAATTAAATAAAAACATAACGGGTAGAGTGAGATTTGGAGATGGATCGTGTGTTAGCATTAAAGGAAAAGGGTCAATTTTGTTCGAAGGTAAAAGTGGTGAGAAAAAATTAATGAAGGATATTTATTATATCCCATCACTTCGTAGCAATGTTATTAGCCTCGGGCAATCTACAATAGCCGGTTGTGATATTCGGATGCAAGGTGATTTTCTAACCATGCGAGATGGAGACGGAAGATTACTTATGAAAGTCCCGAGAAGTGCAAACCGACTCTACAAAATAAAGTTAAAAGTTGGAAAACCACATTGCTTACAAGCCAAGTTTAATGATGAATCTTGGTTATGGCACGCACGACTTGGCCACATTAATTTTGGCGCAATAAACTTCATGCACAAGCTAGCTAAAGGGGTACCGGCAATCCAACATCAAGACCAACTTTGTGAATCTTGCATGGTTGGAAAACAAAAAAAGCAGTCGTTTGCAAAGAAAGCTAATTATAGAGCTACAAATATTCTCGAGATGGTTCATGGAGATATTTGTGGACCGGTTGATCCCCCCACCCAAGCGGGTAATATTTATATTCTAGTTCTTATTGATGATTATTCTAGATATATGTGGTCTTTTCTTTTGAAGCACAAAATCGATGCATCCGGAATTATTAAACGATTCAAGATATCAATTGAAAAACGAACTGGTAAAGAGATCAAGACTTTCCATACGGATAGAGGTGGAGAATTCACATCGACCGAGTTGAACCATTTTTGTGATGAAGAAGGGATTTTCACGAATGTTGACGGATCCTTACACACCTCAACAAAACGGTATAGTTGAACAGAGAAATCGAACGCTACTCGAGATGACACGGTGCCTAATGAAAGCAAAAGATATTCCAAACCACTTTTGGGGCGAAGCGGTCCGACATGCAACGTTCATCATAAATCGTACACCTACTCGAGCATTGATAGGTGCTACACCATTCGAGAAATTTTATGGTGAAAAACCAAATCTTGAAGACTTGAAAGTATTTGGTTGTGTTGCATATGAAAGAGTAGTCTCAAAACATTTGAAGAAGCTTGATGATAGGTCACGACCATTGGTATATTTTGGAAAGGAACCCAATTCGGGAGGATTTCGGTTATATAATCCGCGAGAAAATAAAATTATTATTAGTGTCCATGTATTTTGTGATGAAAATAAGACATGGAAATGGAATAATGAATCGAAAAATCAAGATGGAAATGGACTGGGTACATTTACGGTCTTGTGGAGTAATGGTCAAGCAACCCAAGATAATGGTGGTTCAATCCCAACTGCAACAGAAACCGAACAGTTTACTGATCCGACCCAAACCGACCAAACCAATGATACTTATAACGATGATAGCAGCTCATCGCAACGTGTTGATGATCAAAATAATGATGCAAGTTTTGTCTCACTTCGGCGGTCCACTCGAACTTCAGTGTTGCCAAGAAGATTAAATGACTACGAGTTAGATGTGGATCATTTAATGTTGTCATTCGATGAAGAACCAAAGAATTTTAAGGAAGCCAAAGTGAACAAAAATTGGCTTGATGCAATGAAGGCTGAAATTGACTCCATTGAGAAGAACAACACATGGAAATTAGTTCCTCCACATAAAGATGTTAAACCTATTGGGTTAAGATGGTTGTATAAAATTAAAAGAAATACGAATGGAACGATTACAAGGTACAAAGCGCGTCTAGTGGCAAAAGGCTATGTACAAGAGCAAGGCATTGATTTTGATGAAGTATTTGCGCCAGTAGCTCGACTCGAGACAATAAGATTATTGATTGCTCTCGCGGCTGGGAACGGATGGAAGATTCATCACTTAGATGTAAAAACTGAATTTTTATATGGAGATTTAAAGGAAGAAGTGTACGTTTGCCAACCGGAAGGTTTCGTGAAGCAAGGTGAAGAAACAAAAGTCTACAAATTGGCAAAAGCTTTATATGGTCTCCGACAATCTCCGAGAGCATGGAATTTGAAGCTTAATAACACGTTGAAAAATATGGGTTTTAAACGGTGCATGCAAGAAAATGCGGTTTATAGAAAGGTTGCAAATGGAGAATACATAATAGTTGCAGTTTATGTAGATGATTTGTTCGTGACGGGAACAAGTTTAGAGTTTATAAACCAATTCAAGAGACTAATGGCGTTACAGTTTGAAATGTCAGACCTTGGTGAACTAACTTGCTACTTGGGTATTGAAGTATTGCAAGAAAATGGTTGTGTAAAGGTGAATCAAGAGAGTTATGTTATGAAGATTCTAAAAGAGGCAGGCATGCAAGAGTGTAATGCAACTCAATGTCCGATGGAGCCAGGACTAAAGTTGTCAAAAGCTGAAGATGAACAAGAAGTTGAAGCTACCTATTATCGAAAAATAGTAGGTTGTTTACGATATCTCTTACACACTCGTCCAGATTTAGCATATTCGGTTGGAGTAGTTAGCCGTTATATGCAAAGTCCAAGAGAGTCTCATGCACACGCTATTAAGCAAATTCTTCGTTACTTGCGTGGTACTCCATCGTTTGGGATAGTATATAAACGAAGTAATAATATGAGCTTGATAGGTTACGGTGATAGCAGTCATAATGTTGATGTTGATGATGGCAGAAGTACAACAGAGCATGTCTTCTACCTTGGTGACTCTCCTATCACTTGGTGCTCCCAGAAGCAAGATACGGTAACGTTGTCATCATGTGAAGCAGAGTTCATGGCAGCTACTACAGCTGCGTGTCAGGCAGTTTGGTTAAGGGAGTTATTATCTGAGTTGACAGGAATGAAGAAACAGAAGGTGCTGATTCTCATAGACAACAAATCAGCAATTGCATTGTCAAAGAATCTTGCCTTTCATGGAAGAAGCAAGCACATTCACACTCGATTCCACTTCATTCGAGAGCGTGTGGAAAACGAGCAAGTGATTGTTGAACATGTTTCGGGAGATAAGCAACGAGCAGATCCACTTACGAAGGCCTTAGCTCGAATAGGGTTCGCAGAAATGAGAGCGTTGCTTGGCGTGCAAGAATTACCATCGACTCAGAAATTCAGGGGGTGATTGTTAGTGAATACCTGAGTCCGGAAGTGGCTAGAAGGCGTGATCCGGTCCAGAAGCAAATTCCTTGGAGTGTTGTCCAAGTTCCTGAGAATTTCCTTGAGCCATAAGGATTCTCTACATGGAAAATTTTAGATTACTTTTTAGGAATCCTAATTATATGCTAATTAGTTTTGTTTTAGTATATATATCCAATAGGTTCTTGTAATCATTAATTGAAGTTTTTGAGTTATATTTCTTCAATAAAACATACATGCGAGTTTATGCAGTAATAACTTCCTGTTCACCTTAACACCAGGTATGTAGATACTAACTCGGAATTGAATGTCTGAAATTGTTATTATGATCACTCTTGCTACCAAAAGCCGAATCAAAGCCTATGTCACTGTGTGTTGTGAGATGATTTATGCCTCCTTGTATACTCGATCCCAGCAGCCCTATATGTTGGTGTTTTAACCCTTTTTAGTTGTTGAATGACTTTGAATCTGTACCTAAGCATTTCTTGATTACTATCCCCACCTCGTTGCCAATGTTTCCTTTGTAAGACCCTTGCTAGTTGCCCGATCTCTTTTTCCACTGGCCTCGAATAATACCATACATAGAGTGGTCATCATGGGTTTATAGGTTAAAAATTCTTCGTAACCTTATATTCGAATTGATATATGGTGATTCTCATACCAGTTCAAACCCTTATATAAATTCACCTACTATTTATAAATTATAGTGCAATTATATTGGCCGTTTTTAGAATAAAATATGAAGTTACATTTAAAATCGTGGGTAACAAGTCATATGATTTATATTTATAAAATGCCAAGTAAAGTGGAGGGTGTTTTAACAAATAATAATGAATCATGCTGAATAATTCCTAAGTTAATGTGGTAATATATTTTGACTTAATATCATTACGTCATTATTAATAAGACTAATTAATGAGGTTGGGCCATGGACGTATTATTTTTGGTTACAGTGAATTAGTATGTTGATGTGGTTCACAGTTCTTTAATAATGTTATTAAACCGTATATATAACTTTTACTTACATTGTAAATTGTAGTAAATTTTTTAAGAAGATTAATAAGAGTAAAACGTTATTAATTGGCTAACATGTTTTATTATAAGTTTTTCTATTAGTTAAATAAACTAATAAAATGGACACATGAGTATAATTGCATGTATTATGTTTAGGTCATCGATGACTTAACGAGATTACGAGGTGACGGCTAGGGCAACCCTATATATCATAAAGTTACGGTGAGTCGATAGACTTTTCGTAAACCTTGTACATAGTCGAAAACTACATTTCGGAAACGGTCCGATTAGTCAAATTAGACTATTATTAATTGTCGATTATGCCAATATATGCATTGTGAAATATGTTATTGTTTTGCCTTAATGTGACAATTGTATACTTATAAAATTTGGTTGACATGCATATCTTGGTACTTGATACAATTAATTGAAACTATGATAGACTATATGAAATGACTGCTATTTGATTATGAACTTGTTGAGTATCTTCTTGGTATAAATGTTATGAATCTTAATTATGATAATACGAATATTGCATGCTAGTACTTGATTTATGATCGATTATGCGGGGTTATGCGTAGAGGGCAAAGGGTAGAACCTAGCACTTAGCATGAAACCCTATCTGGATACCTTCGAGCCTGGTTGGTTGAAAAATACCTCCTAGGAAAAGAGCTTAAGCCATTTACGAGTTGCTCGGTCTTTCTAGATGCCCGTGCGACACATGGTACCTGTACACTTCGGTGTTTGCGTACTGGAGTGATGTTGGCAATTCGAACGAGGCCGAATCAAACAATGGCAAATATGGAAATGTTTCCATATTGAGAGTTAGACTTTAAGAATCTGTGTCTAGATTAGAAACTTTAATGCAAGAAGAATGTTCAAAGGAATGTACTTTGAATATGAGACTTCATAGAGTACTTTGTACTTTCATTGGCAAAGTCTTGGTGGCTTTGGTGTTATGACATTACGAAATGATCATTGCATAAAATGTTAGAATCTAATATATTCTAGTAGTGGCGAGAATCTTGTATTCTTACACTAATGATAAGGATTAGGAATTGTGAAATGAGTATCATTGGAAATGTGTTCAATTGATCTATTTCACAAAGTAAGGACCATAGGTAAACATAGTATGCATGCTTGAAGCATGGGACAAATGTTGTTATAATTCAAATAATAAGTTGATTATCCGAAAAATTATACAATGAATGATGTAATCAATATAGTGACTAAATAAAAGGAGTTTTATTTATACTCAAAAGTTTGGGGCCATACTGGATTTGATTATTTTTGTGTTTCACTTTGCATGTTTTGACTTCCCGAATAATAAGATTATTCAAACCATCCACAGTCGATAAATACTTTGGAAGTAGGTATTGAAGCTAGACTGTCATGAATCTAACTGTAGATTGTCTAAAGTGTCTTAGACATAGCAAAAGTTTGTTGCAAGGTTCATGAGTGCTCCTAAAATAAGATTTAAGCATTGGCTTAAACCCACGCTCACTTGAATCACTTCATGGATTTTATCACGAGTGGTTAGTGAGATGATAATATCTTATATTCTTGAAACTGAGACGTGTGAGTTGTAATTTATAAGTCGTGTTGCACATTGATAATATGTAAACGCACCAGTAACTTGGTGTTATAAACATATTGTTGTGTGTGATTTGATGAGTAGGTACAAGCGTGCATTTGAGTCGAAGTTTATCCGTTCCTTTACCCAAATCGAGATAAAAGTGATATATGTGGGACCCTCGATGATTTAGTGATGACACCCTTAAGCGCTTGGCCAAGCCGGGACTAAGTTGATGTGTTCAATTGTAGTCTGTTGTCAGTCGTCGTAAATCGGAAATCGGGAAACAATACATGAACAGAGAGTATGATTAAAATCCATGTCCCAGTTCATACGATATCTAGAATGGAGGAATATATGATCCCTTATCTAAAGGACATGTTTTTGATATGAACAGAGTTCGACAGTAGCTTTTGAAAGCTACAATTGCTGATCAGATTCTGAAGTCATATGCAAAATAGTTATTAGACTTATCCAAGTTGGAGACTATTGGATTAGGTGTCTAAGCCCATAACTATTTTGGTATGTACTTGAATTGATTATGAGCATGGTCCTTTTGGGTTGCCTTCACCATAGCAACTGATAGGATGAACTAAGGAGAAAGAAGATTAATTATGATTTATTAATATATTATATGAATAATTTATTAAAAGAGAAATCATATTGTTTAATTAATATTGATCAAGAATTAATTTATAATTAATTTTGTGGTCAAAAGAGATGAATTAAATCAATGGGACTGATACTGTAATTATTAGATAGTTATAGAGTTGGGCTTATGATCCATAAGGAAGCAATGGACGAATTCTATATGAGAGTCCATATAGAAATCGTCTAAAGGGGCCTTCTGGAAGGATCTTTGGGTTGCTTAGGGCCTAATCAGCTGGATTAGGGTTTCCAAGTTGAAAACCCTAATAGCCTCAACTATATAAGGGCCCCTAAGGCTCCAAAAAAACATGGCTAATCTTCTAAGAGAAACCTTAGATGTTTTTGGTGCCTCCTCCTCCTTCTCCCAAGTCGTCTTGTTGCTAGTGGTGTTTGTGACTCCATTAGAGATGCAACATTTGAGGGACTAAGCTTTCAGAATTCAAGATCAAGGAGGTGTGTGATTGTTATTGCTACATAACAATCAAGGTAATGATTCTAACCCTAATCACATGTAAATTTCAGATATGTATACTAGTTAATTAGGGTTTATTTCTTTGGTATTAAATGTTGTATGTTTACTTAGAAAAACCTAGATCAACACAATCAGAGTTGCATGAACACCATAAGATTGATGTTATGCTCATAACCCAACACTTACTACATTATTGACCTGATGGTCTTATTTGTTTATAATGTGATATGTGTTATCGTGTATAATGTCTTTGTGACTTATTTTGTTATAGTAGTCTGCGTATATGTTCATCTTATCTGCTTATACTGAGATATGTGATATCATGCATTCTGTCTTGTGATTTAGGTTGTGCATTATTCTGATCTTTATTGAGTTAGGACTAGAGGGTCCAACCCGAGTAGTGGGACCGGAGGGTCTTCACTAAGACACATGACTAGAGGGTCGTTATCGAGATATAGCCATGAGAGGCTAATTATTGTGTGTGGTATTTTTGGGAACTCACTTAGCTTCATGCTTACCGTGTTGTGTGATTTGTGTTTCAGGTACTCTTGTAGATTTCGGGAAGGCGAAGGCTCGATTGTACACACTAGTTTTTGATTATGTTTTGAGGATTCTGGGATATTATCAGACATTTGTGATCTTGTGTTTTGAATAATTTATACACTTGGGTTTTTGAGAAATGTGATATTGAGTTTTATGTGGTTTTAAAAATGAAAATTTTATTTGAAAATTTTA
The DNA here is from genome assembly GCF_002870075.4 of Lactuca sativa. NCBI lineage: Eukaryota > Viridiplantae > Streptophyta > Magnoliopsida > Asterales > Asteraceae > Lactuca > Lactuca sativa. The sequence continues at coordinate 228,839,058 of NC_056623.2, read as the reverse complement.
GAGTGTTACAAAAACTTGGGGGATTCATAGCTTATTTATTGTTTCCATTTAGTTCATTAGTTTCGTTGATTAATTAAGCATCAATTTAATTTAGTTTACAAAAAAATCCCATATTAACTTTTCATATTTATTTAATTAGCATTTGAATCATTTGATCTTAACCATCACGTTCCCTGTGTTCGACACCCTTTCTTAGCACAACTATATTACTTCACGACTAGGTACACTGACTATTTGTGTTTAAGACTAGTTGAGAGTATATAGGACATTATAAATAAAAAAACTAGTGTATTAATAAACACATCAAAGTTTTTGGTGCTCTTATCGGGGAACGGTTGCGTTTAGCTCAGACTTTTTATTTGATGATTAAATTTTGTTTATAGTTTAGTTATTAGTTATTAGTTTTTAGTTTTTAGTTTTTAGTTTTTCTTTTTGTTTTTAAATGGATACTCTTGATGCTATTATTGAGCATGATTTTCAAGCACTTGATGATATGTTCGATCCAAAAAGAGATTTGGAGGAGCTTGAGAGGTTGCTAGCAGAAGACTCGGACGAAGAACAAGAACAAGCAGAAATGCAGGAACAACGTCGTGGTGTGATAGTTATTACCACGACATGGACCTCTTTTTCCGGGTTGTGGTTCGAAGCATGGGTAACAATTCCAACTTTGGAGAAAGTTTTGATGTACGATCCATTTCTGATTAGTGTCCAACCAGTTCCAACCCCTGTCAACATTCTTAATTTTTATGGATTCAAGCTTGGCAGGATGATTTTCGAAACAAAACGTCAAATATTACGAATCAATCGTTCCAAAAGGAGTATTAAGTGCAATATATGGATCAACATTGATTTTATTAGAAGTTTATTATATTGAGAATCCAGCTCGAGACTCGCACAAAAAGAAGTGCTTATTGGGAGGCAACCCAACATTTAAATAACTTTGCATTTTATTTTCATTGTAGTTTTTGTTTTTAATGATTCTTATTTTTGTTGAAAGAGAATTTATAGCTAAGAAATTGATGATGAGAAAGAGTGCAAAAGTGGGGAGGAGTATTATGAGAAATTGATATGAGGGACCATTCGAGAAACTAGTTACTTCGAGACTACTCGATTCATTCAGCGATGAACATTTAAGAGTTTTCATGAATATGCGACGCCAACCTAGCTACCTCGAGACGTGACTTTTATTACATTGTGCCTACTTTCCAGACATTCGAATACTGTGATGTGCCAATTCTGAATGCGTGTTGTAACAATGATTTTTTTACAAGTTCTGGATTTCACAGGGTCCACGTCGTGACCAACAACTTGCCACGACATGGAATACTGCAATCAATTTTTTGAGCTATGAAGATTCATTTTCCGCCTACCATTATGCCACGAGTCCTCAAATCTCAACAAGGATATTCAGTTCTAAGAGTGTTCTAGCATACAAATTCAAGTTTATTATTGATAAGCAACCGACGTCAGTCATCCTATCTCGTGACTACATTCCCAAGGCGAGCTTGTTCCTTTTCTCCTTCTTATTGTATAAGCTTTTAATTGTTTTTACATAATGAGGGTATTTTATAATTGAAGTGTGGGGTATGGGATTGAATTAAAGGAAAGGAGCATGTTAGAAAAAATATATATGTTAGATTTAAAAAAACAAATCTGACAAAACATAGACTTGAAAACATGGTGTAAATTAGAAAAAATTAAAAATAAGTTTGCTAGTATTGTGTGGGATATTTTGATATGAATTTAAAGGTTTAGTTGTGCCAATATGTTATTGTGACTACCTGAAAATTTTATCTTGTAAATTCAATTCAATCAACCAAAAGTCCGACTTAATTCTATTGCCTTCTAGCCTTGTTAAGGGTCATTCTAATGAGTTCTAAGCCTAGTGCACTTAAGGATTGAGTGTTCGGAAGTATTAGCTCAAAATTAGAAGGTTGCACCTGAACCAGAAAGCCAACCACATGGGGTTTATAGCCGTAAACACCCTCCTAGCCATGAACTCCCTTGATAAGTATATAATTCTTTCATTTGTTCTTCATTTCTCACATATTCAAGTTAAGAACTTCTATTCTCTCTCAAGTATCATCAAAATATCCTCCTTGGTCTTCAAAAGTGTAACTTATTCTTCCATTGTTTCTTGATATCCTTCTTAATCAAGTAAAACTCATTGATTTCATCCGTGAATTCATCACTTTTGGTCTAGATCTTCAAGATCATCATCTTTCACCATGAACACCAAGAACATACACTTGTTCTTGGGCTGTGAACACCCTAAAGTCATCCAAAATGTAAGTATTTCTTGTATCATCTAGTTATCCATAAGAAACACTTGATTCCTAGCCATGAAACAAGCACCAAATGAAAGATCTTCAAGAGTTCACGGCTGTGAACCCTTCATGTGGCCTTGAACCCTTCAAAGATGATTGATACGACCGTAAACCATCCTTCCTTTGGCCGTAAACTCAAGTGTGGCCATGAACACATCTTCCATTGGCCGTAAACTCCCTTTCATACAATCAAATGTGATTGTAACACTTCATTTTGAGTGTTTCCTAGTCCCAAAGGTTGTTTTATTGCATGTTAGTTGTTTTAAACACTAATTACATGCCTATATATGCCATTATATGTCATTTAGCACTCGTTTGTGTCTCGGAAATTCATTCATGGAACTTCTCATCCTTACGTGAATCTTCATTTGAATCACCCACATAAAGTGAGTTCATACCCCTATAATCAATCTTTTAAATGTTTTAAATTATTTTAAGGGGGGAATACAAGTTGAACACAATGATATTATGTAAATATTTATCTGTGATAACCATCACATCAATGGATTTCTTATGCTTTTATAAGTGATCAAATTATTTCAAAAACTCTTTTAAGTTATGTTACTTAGTTATTTATAAAACTCTGTTTTTAAAGTACAATCATAAATCAGTGTATATAATCGAGTCTTTTCTACAAATCAGAGACAGTTCAAAACAAGCATACTAGTAAACTAAAATAGGTATAGTTTAGGGGTTTAGTACATACTATAACTAGTATAGGGAGGAACGTACTATAACAAGAACAGGGAGGAACATACAATATTCTACAATAGAAGAACAAATCATGATTTACGAACTTATACTTTACATTCCCTATAACCTACGAAGGGAACGAATCATTAACTCATTGTTTATAACAAAAGATGATAATATACAAGGTATAAGGATATATATGGGGTACATCCACAAAGTACCACGTTTTATATGGGATGCATATACAAAGTACCGGAGTTATATATGGGGTACATCTACAAAGTACCCTATGTTATTTATAAAGGGTACATCTACAAAGTACCGGACAATAATAAATAAAACATATTAATATATACAAAACTCACAACAGTATCGACAAAGGTGTTTAGAGTACAAGATTTCATCACTTCTAGTAGTCATCCTAACAAGTTGAACAATGCCACATGACTTCCTAGTAACATTAACATTCAGTAAAAAGGAGGCCTATAATGCTAACTTTATGATTCCTCAGTAGATACATCAGGGATATATATTTATCGCTCCGACAGACAGTAGGATGTATGCTTTCTGCTTCATTTCCTATTCCTTGTTTGGTTGTGGGCTTAGAGCAGATTCACCTAGTCTACTATCTATTCGATCTTAGCTATATATATATATATATATATATATATATATATATATATATATATATATATATATATATTCCGTATACACTAAGTAATCATTAAGAGTACCAGGTATAGTTCAGGTCATATCATACAAATTCAATACACTGTTTTCTAGTACAGAAACATAATTTTCAGATAGAACATTTAGAAGGCTAAACTAGAAACTTATCAGCAAAAGGGTTTAATCCATTTTATTAAACTGGTATAACTTAAAGGACCTTTAGTGGTTAATTCTATAATACATTAGTTTATACATCAGGGTTATATATAATTAATATCCGATAGGCAGTTGGATGTGTGCTTTCCGCCTTACTTCATGTTACTTCTTTGGTTGTGGGCTTAGGGCAGATTCACCCATTTAACTGTCTGTTCGATATTAGATTATATATAGCTTGTACAAACTAAGTGATTATAGAAGAAACTATTGTGGTTACCCTTTTTACTAAAGGAAATATATTATTTTCTTAAAGAATGTTTTCATCAAATATAAAAAACTATTATAGTTAACTCCATAAGTACCAAATGAATACGCCAGGGTTATATACAATGAAGATCTAACAAACAATGGGATGTGTGACTTCCGCCTCATTCCGTGTTCCTTGTTTGGTTGTGGGCTTAGGGAAGATTCACACAATCGATTGTCTGTTTACTCTAAATTGTATATAAGTTTTATCCATTTAGTACTCATAGAAGGAATTGTAGAGCCCTTTTTCACTTTTATTCATCATATCAGGAAATATAGGATTTTCTGGAGGAACAGGCGAACTTTTCTAAAAAGAACTTACAACTAACTTTTCATCACTTAAATACTTATGAACTCACCAGCTTAAATGCTGATCTACTCTTTTAAAATAACTTGTATTCTCAAGAAACTTGTAGACAGGTATGCACACTGGGATTCAGAAGATGAAGTATAGTAGCTTCATGTCTTGTTTTGTTATTTACTTTTGCAGTCAATCTTATGTGAACCATATACTTTGTAAACACTTTCGTATTAATGCAATGGTTGTTTGTTACTTTGATTACTATGATGCATGTGTTGTGATACTAAACATGATGTCCTCTGCCCCCGAACGTTTCCGCCGTTTCGGTTTAGGGGTGTGACATATTGGTATCAAAGCTTTGTTTATAGTGAACTAAGTATATCAACCTATAAAAGATATACAACTATAAATGCAATGGGGCCGAAGTGCTCTGAATAAAAATATTTTTTAAAAATATAACGATACTTTATAAAAGTATACATACTTGCTTATAACATATATACATACTAGAACAAGTATCACAAGAAGAACATAACATAAGTGTTTAAAGGTTGAACACTGTGGTCAAACCTGGACATTTATGTAATCATATCTAGGATCAGTATAGCCTGATCAACTATATTCATTTGAGATATGACCGACATGTGTTTGGGAGTGATGTGGTGTTGCAACAGTCTTAAAACTTACCTAACTCGATTCAAGGGAATTCTAGATTAGAACATAAAGTTAAAATACTATAGGAGTATTTTATGATACTACAAGACAGCAACGAGTTTAAAACATACCAAGTTCATTACATTAAAATATTATAGGAGTATTTTAGGAACTATAAATAACTTATGTGAGAATTTAAAAGACCCTTCTGGTAGGTCTATGATTCTGGAGTGTATACTTCCAAGATTTTATATAATTGAGATTTTATAGACTTACAATTTGTGATCTATGCTTCACTTCCTGTTCCTTGTTTGGTTTTGGTTTTGGAGTAGGATCACTTATTCGAAGGTCTATTTAATCTTAAATCATATACAACTTGTATACATTGCGAAATTATAGGAGGGCCTGGTAAGGATCACCCTATAATGTTACACTTAATCTCATAGATTCTTTAGACACTTCCATTCTTGTACGACAAACCCGATAGATATGACCACTCCATCATAGAAGTCAACAGAGGAGTCAAGGAGGAACAAAAAGAGATTTCCAAGAAGTGATCAGCCGGAGAAACTAAAACGTCTTATGCGTCACACTAATAAATAATTACCTTAATTGACTTTGTGAGCTACTGGATACACTACTCACACTATGTGTTAGAATTATTTCTTTTCATGCAGCCAGTATTAGTTGTTCAATTCGTAGAAATTCATTCAAGGATAGCCATTTCTAATTCATAAAGTTTATTTTATATAGACTTCTTTTATGAATTGTTTTCAGAACCCTATGAAAGTCAGAACCAGATACACTCGGAACTAGGATAACATTGTCATTCGGCTTTTGGCTTATAACCACTATTATAGACTTATTCCCGTCTCATCTTTGTATTCGTTTTAGCAAAAGATGCCTCATGGTAGACCTGTAAGGCGTGTGGTCAATAACAAAATAAAGAATCCACCAACACAGTTCAATCCTGCTGCTCTCCAAACAGCGATAGCCGCCACAGTAACAGCTACTCTAACTCACATTAGCGAATGTGGTACCAACAGAACTAGTAACGGTACCCACTTAACAAACCCCAGAGTTACCCACGGACGCCCACAGGAGTGTTCGTACAAGGACTTCATGATCTGCAAACCCAAATCCTTTAATGGAAATAAGGGAGTCATTGCTCTGATGCGATGGTTCGAGAAAACAGATTCGGTCTTCGCAATCTGTCTGTTCCCAGAAGGGAGCAAAGTTAAGTTTGTTGCCTGCACTTTCTCTGACAAAGCCCTAGCATGGTGGAATAGCCATTTTAAGTCACTAACCCTACCAATAGCTAACTATATAGGTTGGGAGAACCTGAAAGAGATGATGTTGGAAGAATAGTGCCTAAGGGGAGAAGTTCAAAAGTTGGAACAAGAGCTATGGGAGCATACCATGGTCGGCTCAGACATAGTGGCCTACACTGACAGGTTTAGCGACCTGGTAGCACTATGCCCAGAGATGGTTACCCCGGAGAGTAAGAAGATAGAAATGTACATCTGGGGTTTATCTACCCCGATTCAAGGAGATGTATTGTCTTCTAACCCAACTACATTCGATAGCGCCAAATGTTTGGCCCAGAGACTCATTGACCATGGAGTCCACCATGGCGTGGTGGTCCCCGTTCATGATCCATCAAAGGGAGGGGACTATAAACGAAAGTTGGGGAAAAAGAGGATGGAGCGAACAACCCAGGAAACCCTGCAGGAGCAACAAATCTTTATCGTATACGCCGCCACAACATTTGCTACTCCAGCATCTGCCAATCGATATGCTGGAACTCTCCCGAAGTGTGATGAGTGTAACTACCACCACACCGGAGTATGTCGGGAAATGCAATTCCTGAATTGCCACAGGAAGGGGCATATTGCCCGGTTCTGCAGGGCACCAACACAACTGATCTCCCAAGTCCCCAGAGTAGAAATAAACCAGACCTGCTATGGCTGTGGTGAGACAGAGCACTACAAGATGGATTGCCCGATAACGAAGAACTCAGGCGCAGATGGACTGATTATGATGATCACCATAGGAGAAACTACCCCGGAGTCCCCAGCGACTAGCGGTACGTCTTCGAAATAAAAATTGATTAAAAATTTAATTTATATTTATATAAGATTAAAACTTAGGGAAATATTTAAAAGTAATTACAATAACTCACTCATCTGAACAAGTCACAACATTCATAAAAGAACTAAAGATCCGTACAGGTGAACTATGATGGCTTAGTATGTACATCAGGGTAGTGCATAACTAAGATATTGCAGACTTAGAGTGAGTGATTCTGTCTTAATTCTTGTTCCTTGTTTGGTTGTGGATTTAGGGAAGAGCCACTCAGTCAACCGTCTTATTCATCTTAATTATACATAACTTGTATTTGCCAGACGATCATAAAGGTACCGAGGAGGATCATACTATAGAGTATCGACACTAGTTATCAAAGCACTTTAACTGTTAGTACTCGCTCATCACGGTATGATTTTTGTTAGTGGTAATATCAAGAAGAAAACTGAAAGCACTAGAAAGTCTACACAGAGTACATTGTCGAGCACACTCGGGATACAACATCGTATAACAAACGTTTCTTTCAAATCGGCCTAACTTGTGTTCAGTAAAGTGTCTGTTGTCATCATTCGTTATGGATTGGTGTTGTCCTCACCATAAATTCCATCGCCTTGAACGTCAAATTCACAAAACCATCGTCATTCGTAACGACAACCCAACCCAGAACTCAATATTGTTTCTTGTCTTCTAAACCTCGAAGTACTCAAGCGAGGAGTACCTTTCCCTCTGAAACCTTGATGACCATATACTTAGTAGACCTTCTTGAACCACCACTCATCCAGTAGATCAAGTTCAAGTATGGAGGCTAAGGACGAATACAGCCCACCTATCACTATTAAGTGTATACGCGAGGGTGGTATATAATTATGATTATACAAATTTAGTATGTGTGTTTCCACCCTATCTCATGTTCCTTGTTTGGTTATGGACTTGGGGCAGAGTCACACATCCGAATGTCTTGCTAATCTTAGTTATATACGACCTGTATACATGAGGTGATGATAGATGGACCAGGTATGAATCCTATCATGAGCGTAAGAGCAAATTTTCCAGGTCTACGAGTGGGTATTCTGCTATTCGGAAAAGCGTGACCCCAGGAGTACTGCTAAGAAAGCTAATTTTGGAATGAAATTCCATCTAACGGGGGGATAATGTGACAACCCGAAAACTTTTATCTTGTACAGTCAATTCAATCAACCAAAAGTCCGACTTAATTCTATTGACTTCTAGCCTTGTTAAGGGTCATTATAATGAGTTCTAAGCCTAGTACACATAAGGATTGAGTGTTAGGAAGTATTAGCTCAAGATCAGAAGGATGCACCCGAACCAGAAAGCCAACCACATGGGGTTTACGTCCATAAACTCTATTCACGGCCGTAAACACCCTCCTAGTCGTGAACTCCCTTGATAAATATAGATTTATTTCATTTGTTCTTCATTTCTCACATATTCAAGTCAAGAACTTCCATTTTCTCTCAAGTATCATCAAGGATATCCTCCTTGATCTTCAAAAGTGTAAGTTATTCTTCCATTGTTTCTTGATATCCTTCTTAATCAAGTAAAACCCGTTGATTTCATCCGTGAATTTATAACTTTTGATCTAGATCTTCAAGATCATCATCTTTCACCATGAACACCAAGAACTTACACTTGTTCTTGGGCCGTGAACACCCTAAAGTCATCCAAAATGTAAGTATTTCTTCTATCATCTAGTTATCCATAACAAACACTTGATTCCTAGCCATGAAACAAGCACCAAATGAAAGATCTTCAAGAGTTCATGGCCGTGAACCCTTCAAATATGCTTGATACGACCGTAAACCATCCTTCCTTTGGCCGTAAACTCAAGTGTGGTCGTGAACACATCTTCCATTGTCCATAAACTCAAGTGTGGCCATGAACACATCTTCCTTTGGCCGTAAACTCCCTTTCATATAATCACATGTGATTGTAACACTTCATTGTGAGTGTTTCCTAGCCCCTAAGGTTGTTTGCTTGCATGTTAGTTGTTTTAAAAACTAATTACATGCCTATATATGCCATTATATGTCATTTAGGACTCGCTCGTGTCTTGGGAATTCATTCGTGGAACTTCTCATCCTTACGCGAATCTTCATTTGAATCACCCACATAAGGTGAGTTCATACCCCTATAATCAATCTTTTAAATGCTTTAAATGCTTTTAAGTGATCAAATCATTTCAAAAACTCTTTTAAGTTATGTTACTTAGTTATTTATAAAACTCTTTTTTAAACTATAATCATAATTCAGAGACAGTTCAAAATAAGCATACTAGTAAACTATAATAGGTATAGTTTAGGGGTTCAGTACATACTATAACTAGTATAGGGAGGAACATACTATAACAAGAATAGGAAGGAACATACAATACTCTACAATAGAAGAACAAATCATGATTTATGAACTTATAATTTACATTCCCGGTAACCTACGAAGGGAACGAATCATTAACTCATTGTTTATAACAAAAGATGATAATATACAAGGTATAAGGATATATATGGGGTACATCCACAAAGTACTAGGTTTTATATGGGGTACATCTACAAAGTATTAGATGTATATATGGGGTACATCTACAAAGTACTATATGTTATTTATAAAGGGTACATCTACAAAGTACCGGACAATAATAAATAAAACATATTAATATATACAAAACTTATAATAGTATCGACAAAGACGTTTACAGTATAGGATTTCATCACTTCTAGTAGTCATCCTAACAAGTTGAACAACTCCACATAACTTCCTAGTAACATGAACATTCAGTAAAAAGGGGACCTATAATGCTAACTTTATGATTCCTCGGTAGATACATCAGGGATATATATTAATCGAGTCCGGAAGACAGTAGGATGTGTGGTTTATGCTTCATTTCATGTTCCTTGTTTGGTTGTGCGCTTAGAGTAGATTCATCCAGTCTACTATCTATTCGATCTTATATATATATATATATATATATATATATATATATATATATATATATATTCCATATACACCATGTAATCATAAAGAATACCAGGTATAGGTCAGGTCATATCATAGAAATTCAATACACCGTTTTCTAGTACAAAAACATACTTTTCAGATAGAACATTTAGTAGGCTAAACTAGAAACTTGTATGCAAGAGGGTTTAATCCATTTTATTAATCCGGTATAACTTAAAGGACCTTTAGTGGTTAGTTCTATATACCTTAGTTTATACATCAGGGTTATATATAATTAATATTCGATAGGCAGTTGGATGTGTGCTTTCTGCCTTACTTCCTGTTCCTTGTTTGGTTGTGGGCTTAGGGCAGATTCACCCATTTAACTGTCCGTTCGATATTAGATTATATATAGCTTGTATAAAATAAGTGATTATAGAAGGAACTATTGTGGTTACTAGTTTTACTAAAGGAAATATATGATTTTCTTAAACAATGTTTTCATAAAATATAAAGAACTATTACAGTTAACTCCATAAGTACCAAATGAATACGCCCGGGTTATATACAATGAAGATCTAACAAACAATGGGATGTGTGACTTCCGCCTCATTCCGTGTTCCTTGTTTGGTTGTGGGCTTAGGGAAGATTCACACAATCGATTGTCTGTTTACTCTAAATTGTATATAAGTTTTATCCATTTAGTACTCATAGAAGGAATTGTAGAGTCATTTTTACTCTCATTCATTATATCAGGAAATATAGGATTTTCTGGGGGAACAAGCGAACTTATCTAAAAATAAATTACAACTAACTTTTCATCACTTAAATACTTATAAACTCACTAGCTTAAATGATGATCTACTCTTTCAAAATAACTTGTATTCTCAGGAAACTAGTAGACAGGTATGCGCACTGGGATTCAGAAGATGAAGTATAGTAGCTTCATGTCTTGTTTTGTTACTTACTTTTGTAGTCAATCTTATGTGAACCACATACTTTGTAAACACTTTCATATTAATGCAATGGTTGTTTGTTACTTTGATTACTATGATGCATGTGTTATGATACTAAACATGACATCCTCCACCCCCGAACGTTTCCGTCGTTCCGGTTTGGGGGTGTGGCTGTTATTGTATATTTGTGGCTTCCTAGTTCTAATGAAATCATGAGACAAAGACTTGAACTTGTGTATTTTGAGGGACATAATATGTTTTTGAGGATTATGGGATATTAGCAGACATTTTTGATCTTGTGCTTTGAATAATTTATACACTTGGGTTTTTGAGAAATGTTATACTGAGTTCTATTTGGTTTTAAAAATGAAAATTTTAGAGCGTTACAAGTTGGTATCAGAGCCTTAGTTTGAGGGATTCGGATGTACTCTCGGGTGTGTCTGGACTCAAACTAAGGATTTGAGAAAACTTTCTAAAAATTAATGAATTTTTTCTATAGACGAGTAAGAGCTTTAAGAGAAAACGAGATGAAGCAGTGTGTATAATCAGCTAGAGCCCGAACGGTGATATCCTAAAATACAATTACTTGTTTACATTATGAGATATATATGAGATACTAGAACTGCATGCTAGAGGATAGGCTAGGTATTACATGAATTTAGAGCTAGAGATGTCTGATTCGTGATGCCTTAGCCTAGGGGATGCTATTGATTGATATTATCTGCTATTTTCTCTATGTATGTGCTGAATAGGAGTACCTAGCAGGAATCTTTTAGAGAGAGCTTTGAGTAGTGGAGTAATATAGAAGAGATGCCTAGATGTGCATTTGAGGAATATACTAAGAGAGTAATTAGATATCCACGAGAGGTAGGATTTCCTGAGTTCAGTGATGCCTTTTGAGTTGAGGATAGAGCAAGTGGAGTTGTATCCTAGAGTGGTTTTATGTGCTAGTGGAGGTTATTCGATGCCCGAATGCTGCTTTCTTTGTGATTTGTGGAGCTCTTGAATGATGGGAGTCAGCTACTAAGTGAATATGACGATATTTCGGAGATAGATGGTTGGCATCATGAGGAGTTCTTCAGCAGCTGATGGCAGAGAAGTGTGAGAACCTAGGAGAGCCTAGGGAGTAATTTTAGTCCGATGAGTACGCTGTTTAGAGGTGAGTATTTGTTGGAGAGCAAAAATGTGTAATGGGATTGGAGATAGAGAAGGTGAGCAGCTATTTAGGAAACCTGGGATGATCCGTGTGAAAAGTATGGGTAGATGTGGCAGGTAGTATGGGCCCGTACTATTGACAACAGAGGAACCATACTCGAAATAGGGAGAATTACAGAGGTTCTAAATAGTAGATTGAGGGAAGATAACATGGTTCAGGTATCATGATTCGTAGCAGGAGGTGTTTCCGTCTTTACCAGTTATTCGGTGATGGGTGTTCAAACTGAGAATGAATATGGTAAACTGTGGGGCCGGAGGGTCATATTGGTGGAGCTTCAACAGAGTGTACCTTGCGAGGGAAAAAAGATTTGGGATTCTGAGGAGTTTGACTGGTGATGTACCAGTTGGAGTCGCAGGACTCGAGGAAATTAGAGATGATGCTTTGTGGAGGATTGCGATCTGGGTTGAGTGATTGGCCGATGACTGAGATGTCCCTTTCTGTGACAAGAGTTACATTATTTCCGCTTCCCATGTGCAGCGAAAGAGATAACAAGTTTTTGATTTCTGAGTTTAGAGGTAAACCCCGTGGGGGTAGCATATAGTCGTGATATTGTCCCCAAATTATTTTTTAGTATTGTCTGTTGCGAGGTATTTCTCATTCCATAAGAGAGTCATTAGTGGGGACTGAGATGAATGAGGACAAGGATTTGCCTTAGTCAAGTATGGTAAGGCACATTTTAGTAGCAGTTTCAAGTAATCAAGAGAAGTAAATCGGGGCGGTGGCCCTCGTTGGTTAGGTTGGTAGAGGAATCTGAGATGAGGTGTGCGATAATTCATTAATTCAACTGAGTTTCATGACTAATTCGGGATAGTTGAGATGTCTGGTGGTGTGTCGATATGAGATTAGAGGTACATTGGGAGGATTTCGAGGTCTTCATATGAGATTCGGGGTACTTGGAGTTATTTGGTCATTTTTTGGAAGGTCATCGAGTGTTGCGTGGTACGTCCCCTGAGTTGGGAATGGTACATCTAGAGAGCCAGTCCGTAGTGTGGTTGTTTGGGTATGAAAATGGGCGACGATTCGAACCCTAAGTGGGGAGAACTGGGTATTTTGTAGGGAGGATCATCAATCTGTTCAAGTTGGGGTTAGAGGATTGGGTGACGGAAATCTGCAGTACGGACATGGGAGACTTGGGTCTATGGGTGGATAAAGTAAGGTTCAGAGTGAGATGATACATGTTGCATGTACTCAAGAAAGGATGAGTGCATCCACGGCAGGTGGGGCCGTTGGTCTGGGAATCTTATTGTGGCTAAGGATTCTTCGAGGTTGCTAATGTTTGAGTTCGAGGCAGTTGGGACGTTGAGGTCACGTTTCAATTGTTGATATTTTCCAGTTCGATGTATAGATTGTTATCTATACTCCGGGAGGAGCAACAGTTGACTATCAATTAACTCCAGAGTCGGTATGAGTAGTTTCACATGGGGTTGATCAGTAAAGCATGAGATACAGATCGGATTGTCGCTAACACTTTCCCAGTCACCGACAATTCCTTCGTACTTCAGGTTATGAGTTGGAGTGCTTCAAAACTTCTAAGTGGTGTAAGCTGAAGATTCGATGTGGTGGCAAGCTAGTGTGAGATTTTGTGTTGGTGTAATGTGGCATCTGAGTATGATGCCCTAAAATTGTTGGATTATTTTTAGATTCGGGTTTGTGAGACGACAAGTGGAGCGTCGAGCGCCTATTATTCCAGTGGGAACCCATCAGCTAATTTTCACCTGAAAGGGATAGTCCAAGAATGTGAATTGTGTCGAGGGAAAGTGTTTCGTTGGGACAATTGGCATCAAGAGTAGTGATGCTTAATCTGGGTGGGTGTGTGCACCGATACATGTTGGGCCGTGGAACACGAGTTAGTGAACTCTGTGTGTGGGGATGACTTGATGGTGAGATTGTGGGGTGATGAGCAAGTCAGTAGATCCAGTTGAGAGTAAGCACTTAGGACTGTCAGGGAAAACCATGGGGTGAGCCCATGGCGAGTAAAGAGAGTGTTGTAAGACTACGGGGAGTCGTAGCCTTTACGAGTTAGTGAGAGAGTGTCGTAAGTCTGCAGGGAGCCGTATCATTCATGAGTCAGTGAGAGAGTATGATAAAACTGTAGGGATCTGTAGCACTTATTAGCCAATAAGAGAGAGAGAGAGAGAGTGATGTAAATTATGGAGAGCTGTAGTATCCACTAGTCAGAGCGTGACACAAGGGGGTTCTTAGGCTTGGGTAGCCTTGATGATTGAGTCTTTGGGAGCCTGGTGGTCGGACCACGAACGAGACTGGGGTGTTCATAATGGTCAGGAACCATTATATATTGAGTTAGGGAGATACTGTCACAAATCAGAATGGATTGGAGTAGTAATGTACGCGTAGATTCACGGATCACGGGTCATGAGTTAAGTGTCAGATTGGAGATGAGGGGTTCTAATTTTGCCGTTGAATCAAACTCTCGAGGTTCAGTTTGACTTTATTTGAGTATTAAGTAGGCAGGATGAGATTCTGGATTTTTAGATGTATTTCATTTTTAGAGGTAATGGTTTCCATCTGATTTTTTTGAACTGAGTGGGTCGGTTTGTTGGTTTGGGAAGGACCACGGGACGCATGGAACTAGTGAGTGGTAGACGACAAAGGTCGGGGGTGAGGCAACTTTATATGGGTTGTAGTAATTGCTTGAGGTAAGGCTAACTTTGTGGCTTTGTGTGTCATATGATGGGCTGAGATAGCTATTCTGAGAAGGAAGACTGTAAAGTCGTTTTATTGGGGGTGAAAGGGGTAGCCTTTGGAGGCTCAACTATCGGGTTGGGATTTGACCTGGTGTTCAGTGTGGGAAAAGACATTTGAGAGGAATCTGGGCTTATGATTATAGATACCAGAGGATAGTTCTTAGCGGGTATGATCATTTTTCTTGTGTCTGGGGACAGAGTAATGAGTTTCATTTTTAAGATGGGTTCTCATAGTAGTACAAGTGGTTAATCCTTGGTGAGATGTAACCCTTTTGTTCCTTTTGGGTTACGATCCGGATCGATTAGTATGTTTGACATGAGTGATCAACAACCAGTTATTGGTCAACAACTTGTTCCCACCTATCGCAACGAGATAATCGGAGTTGGAAGTGTTTTATTGGATTTGTTATTCTTTGAGCGGTTAACATGGTGATATTCTGCATGAGCGGTCTGTTGGGAGATAGACCACTATAGTTCCTAGTTCTAGAGAGTCAGAGTTGGTGCTGCAATGAAAAATGGGGTCCGTTATTTTTGGGTTGGGAGTTCCTGTTTGCTTTTGTATGTCCTGGGAGGGAGATCGTTTTATGATATGAGATTTTCTGGTGGTGCTCCTCGGGTTGATGGTTTCGATCGAGATGTAGATAAAGAGAGATTTCGAGGGCGAAATCTAATTTAAGTGGAGGAGAATTGTAACATCCCGACTCCCAGGTATTTTATTTAATTAATTTCTTGCTTGTTGCCTGAGCACCTCGACGAGTTGGAGGCTTAACTCGTTGAGTAGAGATGGATTTTGGCAGTGTGGGTTTAGTGATCAACTCGATGAGTTGGAGCTGTTTGAGGAAACCCTAATTTTCCGGGTTTGTGTCCTATTTAAAGGACCTTTAGCCCTCATTTTTGCCACCATTGTCACCCTATTGCACTGTGAGAAACCCTAATTGATCTGTAACCTTGTGAGAGGGAAAGAGAGGCTAATATGGTGGGTCTTAGTGCATTCTTGGAGGAGAGTTGAAGAGCAAGAGACCTTGGATGTGAAGTAAATTTTGGATCCAGTGTTCACTCATCCTTAGCTTCTTTTTGGAGGTAAAAAGTTGCTATCTTGACAATTTCTTTTGTTAGATCTCACCCTAGGGAGTTTTAGGGTTTTCTCCCATCCATCTTTTGGTTATTGAGTCTTTTGAGCATGTCATGAGATTGAAACTTCAGATCTGCACCATATGAGGTCCCTTGAGCCCAAATATCCAAGCTTTATCAAGCTAGAGGAAACCTTTTATGCATTTAAACCCGATATAGAACTTGTTTTGGCATTTCGAGCCCTTGGTGCCATGCATGGACGTAAAGCTTGCAGCTTTACGTGGTATTTATGTTGGATTAGGTGTCTAAGCCCATAACTATTTTGGTATGTACTTGAACCGATTATGAGCAAGGTCCTTTTGGGTTGCCTTCACCATAACAACTAGTAAGATGAATTATGGAGAAAGAGGTTAATTATGGTTTATTAATATATTATGAGAATAATATATTAATTGAGAAATCATATTATTTAATCAGTATTGATCAGAAATTAATTTAGTGATCAAAAGAGACTGATTAAATTAATGGGGACTGATTATGTAAATTAGTAATATTTATAGTTTGGGCTTGTGGACCAAATTCGTATAGGGTGGATGAAATCTCTATGAGAGTCCATAAAGATTTCTTTCAAGGCTTGCCAAATAAGAGTCCATATGTTGCTTAGGGCCTAAGCAAGGGAATTAGGGTTTCTAAGTTGATAACCCTAAAAGCCTCAACTATAAAAGGAACCCTAAAGACTCCCAAAATCATCTCAATGAGTTCTAAGAGATCCCTTGACGTTTTGAAGCCTTCTCCTCTTTCCCTTGTTCTTCCTTGTTGCTAGTGGTATTTGTGACTCCATTAGAGGTGCAACACTTCGAGAACTAGGCTTTTAGAAGTAAAGATCAAGAAGGATTGTGGTTGTTATTGCTACATAACAATCAAGGTAATGTATCTAACCCTAATCATATTTGATTTCTAAATTATATGCTAGTTAATAAGGTTATTGCTTTGGTATTCAGTGTTGTATGTTCAAATTAGAAAAACCTTGATCAAAGAAATTAGGGTTGCATGAACACCATAGGATTGATGTTACGCTCATAACCCAACAGTGGTAACAGAGCCTAGGTCGTTTTTTAATTGAATAGATGCAAAAGTGAATTGCCAAAGATAAGAAAATCGAAAATTTTAGCTGTCTGACAGATGAACTCGCCGAGTTTCTTAGAGAACGTGACGAGTTGGAGGGTCTGGTGCCGGGATTTTCGATTTTCTAGCTAGTTTTTGATGAGGATAATTTTAAAAACATGTTTTTCTTGCCTAAAATCGTTTTTATGTTTGGTGTGGTTATCCTTATCAAAATTGATGAATTTGGTTAAATATGGATAATATAGGATTATTATGATTCAAATATTTAACCTAGTAATTTTGAAAAAGTTTTAAATTACACCCTTTAGGTTTTATAGTTTAAAGTTTAACTTAAAAGGTTTAGTTTTGAAATTTAAATAATTAAACCCTAATGTTTTGAAAGGTTTCAAAACTTGTCCTCAAGTTTTGGAATTTAAAATTTAATCAAAAGTTTTAATTTTGAAATATTAAATTCTAAAACCCTAGTAATTTGAATAGTTCAAATTGGATCCTTATGGTTTTATTAAATTAATTAAGTGTGTAATTAAAGGAGAATTAATAAATCCATAATGTAATGGTTTATATTTGATAATATTAAAAGTATAATTTATTAGATGAGACCATCTAGTATTTTAAAAGTGTAAAATACACCCTTATTCTATATAAAATTAAAAGTCTAATATATTATATTTATAAGTAAAGAGTCGGTCTTACCGTTAGTAGGCCTCATTCACGAAGCTGGTCTATAAGGGGTGTTTAAGGAAGTGACCAGTAAAATGACCGTTATTGGGTATCCACTCTTACCCACCGCACTCTTGACCAGTGGAGGGTCGTTAGCCGAACGGGTAGGATAGGACACCACCTTCCATTATAAGTATAATACAGTTCAAGTAACTAAACGTTTTATATAAATTCCCACATCTTAGTTACTTTAGGAAAAATGTGAATCTGGTGCTAACCCATGAAATTACACTTTGCACCTTGCCGAGATGTTAGTGGAGCGTGTGTGGTTAACCGGCACACTAATTTGGGACTGCCAAGGGAGGCAAAGGGTAACTCGATGTTTGTCATAGATCAATGGAGCGTGTGTGGCTAACCGGCACATTGATTAGGCGATAGTAACATTGAGATTACGAAGTACATTTGCATGGTTATTCACACCTTGTTTGTGATTCTCGGTATCCCATTCACAAACTTGAAGGGCATAATCGAGATTAAACATGCCATTGAAATGTTCAATGAATCTCAAAAGATCTAGGAGTTTTAATTCATTTAAAACCTAATGTGCATTTTTTGTTTTTCATGGTGAAAATTGGTAAATTGTCATTTACCTACCTTTAAATATTCTGCAACTGGATTACGGCATCCCTTTTCCGAGTTATAGAATATTGTGTTGGGTCCTAGCCTTAATGTTTCATTTGGGTGTAATATTAAGGACTCAATAGACTAACTTGGATTTCTCCCTTTTGTAGATGTCAAACTCTAGCAACTATGGTCTTCCTGAATCCTTTGGAAAGAGCTTTCTATATGAAGATGATGTTCCATGATTGGATCATGGAAATGAAAATCATGCTTTACTTCCTCCACCTCCTCCAATAGTTCTCCCTGGCCCAAAAGTTCGAAGAATTAAAAAGTTCAAGATCACTCAAGCCCTATTGGGAAAAAAACATGAAGATGGAAAGTATGTTTGTGCACATGTATTGGAGATGAAGTCACACATTGACAAGTTGAGGATATTAGGTGTCGATGTCACAAGGAAGTTGGCTGTTGACATGGTTATTCAATCACTTCCTAAGTCATATAGTGAGTTCATTAGTGATTACTATATGATGGACCACGACATTACCCTCATTGATTTGAATTATTTGCTTATTGCTGCTGAATCAGCAATGTTTTGGTGCACTGGTCAAGCAAATTTTTCTGGTAGATCTACTTCCAAAACTTCCATGGATATCGGCAATGGAAACGATAGTCCAGAAATGATTTCTTCTCCTTAGGGAAAGAAACCTGCCATGGTCAAAAAGTTTGGCCATAAGAGAAAGACAAAGTCTGAGATTGTTCCTTGTGTCATTCCCAAAAAGTCCATATGTTTCTATTTCCAAGAGAAGGGGCATTGGTTGCGAAGCTACCCTGACTACCTGAGAGATCTAAGAGATGGGCGAGTCAAGATGTATGACTCTCCTTCAAGTAAAATCAAGTATCTAACTATATTAGGTTTCTGTTTGTAGATTCTTAATACATAATGTGATAAGATTGCATTTTGATGTTTTGTAGGATCAAAGAAAAGAAAGGAAGCTTAAAGGAAGAAGTGAGCTGAGTCTGATCGTGAAGAAATGGATTTTGATCGCATGGTTTGATGATCGGATTTTTGAGCTGCTACTTAGGAGTTATGATAGATTGCTTAGGAATATTTACATAGTTATCATTTGTAATTGCATTGTAAGGACGAGTTTTTCTGCGTTTTTATAAATAAAATAATTTTTGATTTTGTCTTATTTATATATATATATATATATATATATATATATATATATATATATATATATATCCTTGCGATGACTTTTGTGAAATTGGTGTTTGTATATTTCTATTGTAAGCAATATTGTGAATGGATTTGAATCTTTCGTTTGTGGTAGTGTCAAAAATTTACCAAATAAAGAAAGATTCTCATCACCCAAGTCCCAATTGGACAGGAACTTGGAATCATGCGAATTGTATTGTATGATGAATGAAAACCTTCATCTTTGGGAAATTAAGACTAATTCCTTGTTCACATGTATAGGTGAGTCAAGTGAAGGACTAGGGGATCGACTACACTTGGTTGTGTGCTGGTCAGGTCCACCACGAAGAACGCTAAGACTATTTGTTATGATTTACTAAAGTTTAGTAAATATGGTTATACTTACATGATTAAGTGTAATTGGAAAAGTTTCAATGAATAACAAAACGAATAAGAAGAATCAATTAGGCAGAAAGATAAAAGTTTCTTCAATCTGAAAAGAGTGGAAAGTACTTGAGTATCATGTTTTATGATCGTCTTAATGATTATGAAACCATATCACGATTGATCCTCTAAGGACACCTTAGTGCACTAGTATGGCTCAGTTGAGGAATCGGGAATTGTTGAAATGGTTAAATCAAAAGGTGAATCATACTTCGTTCCAAAATTGAGTCTTAGAGTTAAACTCCAAGATTGTGACATGAGTGACACATCTTAAGAATGTTTATAATACACTTATCAAATGTGGAGTAGAAAATGCCTTCTCATTCCCGCACATTTGAAATTGGTAAGTTGTGATGTATTGGATAAGACAAAGATCAACTAGGACCAATTGTGTGAAGTGTTTGTCTTGATAAGAATCCACACTAACTCTTGAATATTTGTTTGTCAAGGAATTTTTCGTTACAAAAGAATCTTATATGTCAAGAGGTCAGTGGGAGTCTTAATGATCTTGAAAAGTTTCAAGAACAAATCAAGAATAAACCTAGTTGATCATCACTAGCACACGACTTGAGGTTTATAACCTATCGTGTTAACATATTATTGTTTTTGTGCCATTCCAGTTGATTTGACTAAGCATGTGAGTTCTATGAGTTCTGATTTGAATGCTTAAAGGAAAAGCACCTTGATCAATGGAAAGTACATTGATCTGTGTAACTGAGCTGCTGAACAACTTAGAAGACATGGTGGGCGCTTGTGTTGCCAGGTGGCAAGAAATTGAACAAGTTCAGTCCATATGAGGTTGATTTTGTCATAGAACTTGTCTTATGATAATGGTTAGAATTGAAAAATTCACATGGATAGGAACGCATACACCATAAAATCTAAGTGTCATAAGGTTTCTCTCCAATTCATGAAAATGATTGTGAGGAAACGTTTTCGCTATGAAGATTTTAAGGAGATAGCAATTGTGATACTTATATTCGATTATGATTACGGCATCCCTCTTCATAGTTCGAATTGTGAGAAGTGGCAAATAGTTTGAAAATTTAAGACTTATTGCTATAAGTTTTGAAATAGTTTAGAAACACATATGAAGTTTCTAAGGAAAGGTGCATGAGTTTGAGAAGCATAGATAAAGGCTTATCGAAACATCCTATATTAGAAGTCTGAACTTTTGTATAGAAGTTAATAAGTATTGATTTCAAGAAAGTACAACTGATTTCTGGATACATGTCAAAGCTATTGGGACCATAAGTGTTATGCTGGTAAGAAGATAATTATCATGTTAGTGGAAGCATTATTATTATAATTTGCGAGTTAGCAATATTAATTATAGAAAACAAAAGTTTCAATTTGCAAAGTTGAAGAGGTTGAAAAGTTGTTTTGCTATAATTAAGGGAGAGAATATTATACTTCATTTCAAATCTAAAAGCTTAGATTGAGAAATTTTAATCAAATTTAGTCAAAGGACATATATGAATGTTATGTTAGAAAGGTTCAACATAAGGAAATTCTATATATGGCAATACTATAGCAAGAGACTGGTAAAGTATCATGTCTTTTTGTAGGACATTTTGTATCGTATCCTATACGCTTCAGTTATAGGATCGATTATATCTGCTATAATATTTGACCATTATGATTTTCCAAATGTCTAGGGCATTAAGAGGGAAAAAGGACCAGAACCGGATATGATTGAAATAATTAAACAACTGTCAAGAACGATCTAAAGTTCGCTATGGATTGGTCGCTTGTGGGCAGTTGGAAGTAAAATATTGAATGGAACATATCGACATTATTGTGAATAGATAGGATTCTATTAAGAATGAGTTGTCATGTGGCAAATATGGAAATGTTTTCATAATGGGACTTGGATATTAAGAATCTATGTAGATTAGAAACTTTTATGCAAGAAGGATGTTCAAAGAAATGTACTTTGAATTTGAGATTTCACTTTCGTGGAATTGTCTTGTAACAATCTCCAATAGAGCATTTTGTAATTTCATTGGCAAATTCTTGGTGACTTTGGTACTGTGACATTACAAAAGGATCGTTGCAAAAAATGTTAGAATCTAACATATTCTAATAGGGGCAAAAATTTGGTATTCTTACACTTATAATAAAGGATTAGGAATTATGAAATGAGTGTCATTGGAAGTGTGTTCAATTGATCTATTTCACAAAGTAAGGACCATAGGTAAACATAGTATGCATGCTTAAAGCATGAGATAATTATTGTTATAATTCAAGTTTTAGGTTGATTACCCGAAACATTATACAACGAATAATGTGTAATAAATATGGTGATTAAATAATAAGTGTTTTATTTATACTCAAAAGTTTGAGACCATATTGGATTCGATTATTCTTGTGTTTCACTTCGCATGTTTTGACTTCCAGAATAACAAGGTTATTCAAACATCCACAGTCGATCACACGTTAGAAGTAGGTATTGAGGCAAGACTGTCATGAATATGTCTGTAGATTGTCTAAAGTGTTTAGACATAGCACAAGTCTGCTGTAGAGATCATGAGTACTTCTGTAATAAGATTAGTGTATTGGATTAAAACCACGCTCACGAGAATCACTTCATGGATTTTATCACGATTGATTGTGAGACGATAATATCTTATATTCTTGAAACGGAGAGATATGAGTTGTTGTCTATGAGTCGGTTGCACATTGATAATACGTAAACGCATCAGTAACTTGATGTTATAAAATGTATTTTTGTGTGTGATTTCATGAGTAAATAGTGCAAGAATATGAGTCGACATTTATCCATTCCTTTTACCCAAAGTGGGATAAAAGCGATATCTGTAGGCCTCTCGATGATTTCGTGATGACACCCCAAAGCACTTGGCCAAGCCTTGACTAAGTTAATATGTTCAATTGTAGTTATCAGTCGTCATAAATCAGAAATTGGGAAACAACAAATGAACAGAGAGAATGATTATAATCTATGTCTCAGTTCATACGATATCTTGTAAAATAAAGGAATATATGATCCCTTATGTAAAGGACACGTTGCTGATAAGATCAGAGTTCGACAACGACTTTTGAAATCTACGATTGCTAATCAGGTTCTAAAGTCGTACTTGCAATAATAGTTATTAGACTTATCCAAGTGGGAGACTGTTGGATTAGGTGTCTAAGCCCATAACTAGTTTGGTATGTACTTGACCCGATTATGAGCATGGTCCTTTTGGGTTGCCTTCGCCATAGCAAGTAGTAGGATGAATTATGGAGAAAGAGGTTAATTATGGTTTATTAATATATTATGATAATAATATATTAATTGAAAAATCATATTATTTAATTAGTATTGATTAGAAATTAATTTAGTGATATAAAGAGACTGATTAAATTAACGGGGACTGATTATGTAAATCAGTAATATTTATAGTTTAGGCTTATGGACCTTATTGGTATAGGGTGGGCGAAATCTCTATGAGAGTCCATACAGATTTTATCCAAGGCTTGCCAAATAAGAGTCCATATGTTGCTTAGGGCCTAAGCAAGGGAATTAGGGTTTCCAAGTTGATAACTCTAGAAGCGTCAACTATAAAAGGAACCCTAAAGACTCCCAAAATCGTCTCTATGAGTTCTAAGAGAGCCCTAGATGTTTTGAAGCCTTATCCTCTATCCCTTATTCTTCCTTATTGCTAGTGGTGTTTGTGACTCCATTAGAGGTGCAACACTTGGAGCACTAGGCTTTCAGAAATCAAGATCAAGAAGGATTGTGATTGTTATTGCTACATAAAAATCAAGGCAATGTATCTAACCCTAATCATATGTGATTTTTGGAATTATATGCTAGTTCATAGGGTTATTGCTTTGTTATTCAATGTTGTATGTTCAAATTAGAAAAACCTAGATCAAAGCAATTAGGGTTGCATGAACACCATAGGATTGATGTTATGCTCATAACCCAACAATTTCAGCTAGTTGTGTTTGTTTGGATGGATGAGTTCCATCCGTTCCAATTAAGTAAATCCAAATTGATTTCGGTTTTCAAAATATCCATCGAAATAGTCCAAACAAATTCAAATCCGATCCGATCTAATCCAATTAAAATTTGGTTGGATTGGTTTTTATAATTCAGGTTTCAGAAACCATAACATTTTAACGGACATAGAATTATAATAAGATTTAATTTTATAGAAGAAGCAAAAACAAATTATTTACTTGTGATTTAAAATTTATAAACAACCATCAAGAAGGCATATTATAGTTTATTATTTAATAGATAAAAAACTTTTGAGAGAAAGTACATATTAATGTCTTTTATTAGGTAAAAATTTTTGAGCTTATTTAAAAAAAAATTATAAAACTAATAAATAATTATAAATATATTGAAATTAAATACATAACAAATTGTTATTCTGTTTTTTTGGACTATTCGGTTCTTATTTTATAAACCAAAACCAATCCGAAATTCAAAATAATAATTCGGTTTTGTTGAAAACTAATCCAAAAATCTGAATATCCGAACCAAATAGTCCAATCCAAATTGTCCAATTGGACAATTCGGTTTTATCCAAATAGTGAACAACCCCAATTTCAGCCTTGGGAGGCTAGATCTAAAGGTTGGGGTGTTAGTTCTGCCTTAAATCGTCTGAATGAGAAAGTGGACTTAAGGGACTCGACGAGTTGATGAGCCAACTCAATGTGTCGGTTACGACTTACCCCGATGGTCTGGACGCATTATAGACTCAACGAGTTGAGAGGGTTTTACCCATCTTTGGATTTGGAGTGAACTCGGCGAGTTGATGAGACAACTCGATGAGTTGTTAGGGTTTTTCCTTGTCTTCTGGATGTTGCTTGGACTTGACGAGTTGGCTAGCAACTCGTAGATTCGACTTGGGTTTTCACGATTTACTGAGGAACTCGACGAGTTCATGAACTGTACTCGGCGAGTTAAGTCAACATGGACTATTCACTTGAGTGTTGAGTTCCATTGACTATTAGAGTTGATTCAGTCTTGAGTGTTGATTTTCGCTGACTTTTAGAGTTGAGTCAGTCTTGAGTGTTGAATTTCATTGATTTTAGGGTTTTGGCCAATTATAGATTTTGGAGGCCATGGAGGGGCGGAGATTAGACCAGCAGCTCGAGTGTGGAATACATTGCTTTACTATGCGAGGTGAGTCTTCTCACTATACTTACCTGTGTGGTAATTTATGTTTTCAGGATTCTGGGATATTGTCAGACATTAGTGATCTTATGTTTTGAATAATTTATACACTTGGGTTTTTGAGAAATGCGATATTGAGTTCTATGTGGTTTTAAAAATGAAAATTTTATTTGAAAATTTTAGAGCGTTACAAAAACTCGGGGGATTCATATTCTAGTTGAAGTATGTCACACCCCAAAACCGGAATGGCGGAAACGTTCTTGGGTGGATGACGTCATGTCAAGTATCACAACACATGCATATAGTAATCGAAGTACAACAAAACATTGCATTAATAGAAATAATTTTTACATGGTTACATTAATACATCGATTCAAAGTAATACAAGTAATAGAATAGATACAACATAATACTAAGCTATCTTCATCCACTGCTCCGGGGATGTACCTGTCAAATGCTAACCTGAGAATACAAGTTATTTGAAAAGCGAGTATCAGCATTTTTACAAATTCTGGTGAGTTCATAAGTATTTAGTGACATTTCATTCAAATAACTTTATAAAGTAATAGTTTAAGTGTTTACAGTGTATTAGAGTTCCTTCCAGAAAATCCTATATTTTCTTTAATCAAAGCAGCCTTCTACCAAGACTGGTCAGTGTTATGTGGTAAAAAGTGGTTTTCCCTTAATTGATATCATTATCAAAATACTAAATTTGATTATTAAAGAAGCAAGGGACGACGGGGAAATAACATATGCCTCAGCAGTGAGGACTGCTGACTAAGGCAAGGAACCATAGACTCCAGGAAAGTATCAAACGAACGACACGCCTGGTTCAGTCTAACAAGTGGAGACACAGACCCCAGAAGGTACCAAATGAAAGGTACAACTAGTAAGATCTACAACAGTGAATACAGACCGCAGACAATATCAAATGAAAGATACGTCTAGCGAGGTCTAAAACAGTGAACACAGTGAATGCAGTGGATTCTGTGAATACAGTGGATACAGACCCCAGACAGCATCAAATGAAAGATACGTCTTGTAGGGTCAAAACAGAGGAGACAGACCCCAGACAGTATCAAATGAAAGATACGTCTTGTAAGGTCAAAACAGTGTGACTCTGAAAATGAATTACCAGCATACAGTGTAAATTGCCGGCGAAATACCGTTACCTTAAGGCCATGAATTATAAGGTAACCCGGGATACTCGTAACCATACTAACCGACACTAGAGTACCAGACGCCCTACAAGCACCTATATAATGTGACATTTGTCACCCCTTGGCTTGGTGAGCCGTGGACTGTAGCTAGCAGTCAGGGTGCGGGGGTGTCAATCCCGTATAGATCTATACACACAATGTCCGCTCTCCCTACAGGAGACTCTAGTTACCAACTAGACGACGGAGAAGGCCGTGTCCTGAAGATGCATCCCAAATAGTGGGTTTCTAATGAAAGTGCTAAACTAGAGGTAGAGACTTCCTAATAGTGGGTTTCTAATGTAAGTGTAGACTTGAGATAGAGACTCTTAACTGAACTGACTGAAGTAACCCGTATGCTTAAACTTGTATACATAGTATATAACTAATGAATCAAATGACCTTCGGATGGACATTCGATCCCACCAGACCACATCTCAACGAAGAAAAGGAAATAGGGCGGATAAACCTTCCTGAGTCCTTCAATCATTATCTATATGCATCTATACAAGCACATACATACATCTAACTACGACTGAGTGTGTATCAAGTAGAAGTGATTCTTGTGAAGTAGGAGTGTCTAATAAGTGAAGTAGGAGCGGTTGCAAGTAAAGTAGGAGTGTCGAACAAGTATAAGCGTATCACGAAGTAGAGACGACACTAAGTGAAGTAAGGGCGTATCAAGTATAAGTGGAGTAAGGCGATATCAAGTATAAGTGAAGTAGAATCATATCACTAAGTAAGAGTGTGAATAAGTATAAGCGTCATCAGGTATAAGTGACTTCAGGTATAAGTGAAAGCATTACAGAGTAGGCGTATAAAATAAGTATAAGCGAAGCAGCAGTATTTAACAAGTAAAGTATACGTCGAAAAGGGAATCTTTGATGAAAAACCTTTATACTCGGGAAAATCACAATTTGTATTCTTTTGTAAAAACATGTTTGAAAGCCTTTGGAAATCTTTCATAAACCAGTTTAAAATGAATTTAGATAAAACAGTACAATTAAGAGTTTTGAATTGCATGAAAATCTTTTAGAAAACCATGATAGTGTCCTACTCAGTAAAACAGTGTACAGTATCGTAAAATCTTGTGCATGCGGGTTATCAATCACATGTGTTTGATATGATAACTGGCATGTTTAACTTGTATTCCCCCCCCCTATAACACATGTTAAAAACATTTAAAAGGTTCATTCAGGGGTATGAACTCACCTGGTGTAAGTAGGTCCGACGAAGGTGTCGTTTGGGCGTTCGGTGTCACGCAAGGACTCGAACACTCTCAATGACCTATTTAACATATGATAACATATGTTCACATACAATTAGTATATTTAATACTAATTTAACAAATATACGCGCTCAAAGGAGCGGAAAACACTTTGGATAAGTGTTTGGGTGTCCCGGGTAGCGTTTAAGGGTGTGTATGGCTAAGGAATGGAGCTTACTATCCAAGAGTACACTCCCAAAGTTGTGTTTACGGCCCAGGGACCTCTCACCATGAGTTTACGGCCGTAAACTCATGGTGATGGGTTCTAGAGTGTTTAAGGCTTCTACTAGCATCATAGAATTATTCCAAGCACTTTTCCTAAAAGGCATGAGTGGGTTTGAGGCTTCTAAGGGCACTTTATAGGAGTTTACGGCCTAGGGATACTCCTATGGGATTTTACGGCCGTAAACTCTCAACCTTTGAGTTTTGTGAAGTTTCAAGCCCCTAATCCCTTGCTAACAATTTAATATGAAGTGTGATGCTATTTTGGGGGTTTAAATCTAACATTTGGATGTGTTTTGGGGAGTTTACGGCCTAGACACTAGCTTGGGCTGTAAACTCCTTTTTACCCCTCCAATTCATGTGTTTAAGCCCTTAAATCCTTCCTAGTATTTTATGGTAAATGTCTAAGGTCATTTGGGGGACAAAAACCAACATTTTGGCTTGGTTTGGGGAGTTTACGGCCTTGGTATAGACCTGGGCTGTAAACTCCTTTTTCTCCTTTAATTTGATGTGTTTGTGATGGGATTAAAACAACTTTTAATCTATGAAGATCGATTAGATCTTGAACAAGTATAAGAATATGAAACAGTAAAAACGCAATAATAAGAACAAAACAGCTTGAATCAAACGTGTCGAATGATTAAATAAAATCCTTAGAAGAGCTCGATTAAGAACATCAACTGTAAAGGATTTGAAGATTACAAGAACGATTAAAGAAAAATAATGTACTCTTGATGAATCGCTATATCGATAATATCAGCAATCTTAACCTAATATGCATGCAAGCATTTAACTTATATACAATACATAAAAGGCTCTCGGTTGGACAGGCCCAAACCGGAGAATACAAGGCTAAACAACGAGCCCAAAAGACGCAACATCAAAACTATCTTCAGCCCAACAGTTTGAGTGATCACAACCCCACTTAGTAAGCCCCTAAATTATGTGTTAAGCCCTAGGGTGGTTTGGGAGTGTTTTTGGGGCACTTTTGCAAGTTTAAGAGGTGTTTACGGCCTAAGCTTGTGCTTGGGCCGTAAACTCTCTTTTATGCCCTAAATCCATGAGTTTTAATGTTTAAACACTCCTAGGCTAATACCTTAATTTATTTCCATGCCTATAGGGACAAGTTTGGGTCATTTTGGCCTCATTTTGGGTGTTTACGGCCTAAGGAGGAGCTTAGGCCGTAAAATCCTTTTCCATTGCTTCTAAGTCCGATTTTTGATCTATAAACACAAATCATAATGTTTAGAATAAGCTAGGGTAAGTGGACTTACAATTTGGAAGCGTTTGGTTGCGGATTCGGGGCGAAAACGAGTCTAGAGTGAGAGTATAGAGGGAGAGTGTAAAAAGTCTCCAATGGACTCCACTCACCCTTATATAGGTTTCACACACTACTAGAAAAACAACCTTTTACGACGCATAATTTATGATACGCATCGATTTACAATACGCAAAAGTGTGTGACCTAAAAATAGCGTCATCTCTCTAAAAATTTTAAGGATTTTGGATGCGCATTTTTGCGTGCCCCTAAATTAGTGTCTAAAAAAACACGGAGGGCGCCTATGATAAACTGTGTGTCGTCTGAAGACGTCGCTTTATAAATTTTAATGGAAACACGCGTTCTTAATAGCTGGGGGGGGGGGGGGGGAGGTGATATCCAAAAAAATTAAAAAGCCCGCCTCCCTTTTTCTTCCTTTCCCTCTTGCCCTAATTATCGACGTCGATCAAGGCACCAGCCGACAACCTTCACTCTCTCCTTCTGCTTTTCTCTATAAACCCTAATCCGCCTCCACCACTACCGAATCTACCTCAAATCACCTATGACCTCGGCTCATCTCTTTCAGATCGGTTCTAATGAACCTATTTTGTGTTTAATTTGGTAGCAAATCGCTATTTTATACACCGGAAGCCTAGATGAAAAAAATCGACCCCTACTCCTTTGACGTGTTCTACTTTCTTACTGTATCTAGGTTAAAATCAACCATTGCAGCAGAGCATCTTCTTGGAACTTTGAAGCCTCCACTTCTTGGAACTTTGAAACCGCTTTGTAGAATAGAGTTTGAGCTTCTTCACTTGTTACGGTTTCTTCCAGAGCTTCAAAACCCAATTCCATTCCGACATTTACGACTCATCAACCATGCCATAATGAAGGAGATATCCTCGTCAATCGAAGCTACCAATTCAACGACCCCTAATCGGCACCTCCACCTTCTCTTCTCTTCTCCTCCCCTAGATTTTCTCTCATCTCTATCCTCCACCATATGAAGATTTTCGAAGATGTGAAGGGGGTAACCGAAGGAAACCCTAAATCCCTCTCGCAGTCGACAGCTACAACCCTAAATCTCTCCTCTTTAAACTAGAAGATCTTTTTGATGGATAATGTTCGTGATTGGGATGGATTCTTCCAATCGGCCACTACAACTACAAGCAGCTCGACAACCACCTGTTCATCAATTTGTGGTTACAAGAAAAAGGTTTTTAGTTTGTTGTCGCTATCATGAATTCTATTTTAGATTGAAATTTCTTCTTTTTTATAGTGATATTGATCCTTCGAGTTCCAGATCTGAATCACTTCACACTCATAAGGATTCATGGAGTACTCGAAGTTTAGTTGTTTCTGCTTGAATCTCTTTTTTATAGTGATATTGCTTTTCGTGTTCTAAAAAAGTTGTATCTTGCAATTTTTGTTAAAGAAAGCAGGTTGTTATTGTCCAGGCTGATATTTTTTATAGCAAAGGTGTAATATTTTTTTATTTTAATGTTCTTTAAGATTTGTATTACCTGTATATGTTGAGGCTAAGTTTTCATCTTGCAGGCTGATGTTGGTGGTTCTCCTTCCTTGGTTGCCAGAGGTTTTAGTGCCCTTTCGTGTCTTATATTTTTATATGTATGAATTTGTGGCAGATAATACAATGGATCTCTGAAACAGTCAAAGATGGTGATTCCAGAGGTGAGTTCATATTGATATTTTTCTAACAAATATCTATGCTATATTTATATAAATCTTTGGTTCCTGATGCATTTAAAATTTGAACTTACACATTTTGTTTGTTTAATATCTAGTGGGATTTAATTGTTGAGGTGCTTAGGCCAAATCTATGTCATTTTTTTAGATATATGCGCTAAAACAGAGAAATTTCTACTGGGCGTAAGTAATATATACATTATACAATATATGAAGTAATGTTGATTTATTTTTTCTTATCTTGTTATGTGTCAATTAATCATGGCATGCAGGCTCATGGACGATAAAGAAAGTACATTCGAGGAAATTATAGATGCGTATCTAGCATATTTGCAAGTAAGTATTATGCTTCAGAAATTCATAGATACTAAATGATCCATTTCAGTTTGTTGTTTATCTATTTTTTTTAGAATATTATGTCAATTCTTGTCCCTATTTACAGGTTACATTTGTCAATCCTGCAATGGACAGAGCACTATCAATCTTGCAAAAGTTTACTCTTGATGCCCAAAAGGGCAAAATTGTAAAAGATAAAATATGATTTGGTGTCCCTTGGAAGCACCCACCACGTAAGGATGACCCTTTCCTGCGTTCCGAATGAGCAAAGCTTCAACTAATGGATTTCATACAATCTTTAGTCGGTGCCGAATTTGGGGTATGTTTGTCTTTTTCTTGTTTTAAACTTTTAATTATTCTGGTTGTAAAGAATACATAATTATATCAAAAAATCAGTACAACCAAAAAAACCATGGTTCTCTTCAATCTTCATTGTTGTGGTTCATATTCACACTGGCAAATTGCAGGAAATAGCAACGTACTTTACTTCTTTTCCAAATATAGGCAATATATTTCCTATTTACCTATAATATCAATGTACTTTCACTTTATTTTCCATTTCAGCAACATTGTTACATTTTTTTTACCTATAATAGACATATGTAACCCTAATAGCATCACATTTCACATTTTCTACACATAATAGCAGCATGTTTCCAAATTGTTATCCATAATAACAACGTACTTACATTTTTTAAACAATAATAGAAATAGTATGTAAGAAATAAAGTACATTGCTCATATTAGTAAAAAAATTTAAGTACATTGCTATTATGGGTAAAAAGTAAATTTCATTACCCATATTAGTAACGCCAGTAAAGTATGTTGCTATTACCTGCAATTTACCCTGTTTGCAAATTGTTAAAAGGATGCATGTTTCTATTTGCTTTATATAATTCAAGATTCTCTATATATTTTAATTCATTACACTAATCATTTCCAGATTAATTATTTTGTCGATTGTAGCCTCGAGATCTTTGATGATCCTTGTGTTAATGCAATGATTGAGGTTCTTTTCATTCCACCAATCTTCTTTAACAACTTGATCCCTAATATATGATATATTTACCCCTTTGAAAGTTAAAAAATGTCATTACTTTGGAAATTTCCCAAGTTGGTTTACTGTATGTGTAGCGATTTGAAAACCTAAAGAATTGGAAAGATCCTGGAACCTTCACTGAGCAAGGTATGAATAAATTGGATCATGATTTAGTAACAAATGTAAATGAGAGAAAAAATAAAAAATTACAATTCTGTCCCTCCCAAAAAGGTGAAAGAAAGGGATAGGGATTCAGTCAGTGCAAAAGACGAGAATACCCTCCCCAGTTGGTGAAGACTTGGTAGCTGATGTTGTTATATAAAAAACAGATATTGATGACTGGATCTTAAAACAACAACAAGAGGAGAAAAAGAAGCGTCAAAGGCAAGAAAGGAAAAAAGAAAAGAAGGTAAAGATGCAAAAGTAAACCCCAGGTATATTAATCATTTTTCTTTTATGTAATTGAGAAAAAAGCTTATAACTAAGAAATCTGTTAAATTATATAATATATTCTTTTAACAGCTTTGCCCCACAAATGGCTACTCTAGATGGATCATGTGCATTACTCAGCTAGGGCAAGTTCCATATTTGTCATTCCGATTCAATAAACTTTTCAAAGCATCAGGATACCAAGTTTCTGCTATAGGTAATCTCCACTGAAAACCTGCATTTAAGCTTTATATTTGTAAATATTTACAAAATTACCGCTTATGAGACCCATTTAAAGAAATTACAAAATTGAATTAAAATGTTGGGAGATAGATTTATAAGAAGAGCCTTTGTCATGAAATGTTTACTGGATTGCTTAATTTGGCAGATGATGGATTTTTTTCAAAAAAATCTAGGCCTGGGACTCTGTTTGTTTGTGTGTTATTTGTTTGTTTCTTTGTGTGTTATCATTTTTTTCTATTGCAAGATTTTTACTTTTTTGTGTGTGTTATCTGTTTATTTCTTTGGAATATTGAGGCTTCTTATAACATATGCTTATCCACCATGTAGTTTATTTGCTACATTATCATATGGAATTGCATCAATGGCCATGGTTTTCATAAACAAAGCATTTGTCATGGAGTATGCATTTTCCATGACTCTCCTTACCTTATAAGTAACTTGAAATACATTTACCAGCAAACTATTACGTGCCAAATATAGAAACACACTTGTACTTTCATCATTACATCAATTTAACCAGTAAACTATTATTATAAGTTGTTGTTTAACTTTATTTTGGAAATGTTTCAGCAAATGGCAACTACATTATTACTTATACACTTTGGAAGAATAATGGGATGGACAAGAGCCAAACCACTAAATGTTGACACTGCAAAAAAGCTTATACTAGTTTCACTATTTTACGTTGGAAATGTGGCTTTTTATAGGTTAGATAGTTAGGGATTGTATTTTATGCAATGGATTGTATTTTTTGTATATGATAATTTGTATGACATTAAATTTTATGCAATGGATTGTATTTTTTCTATATGATATTTTATTTTCTATTATGATACATTAAATATAAATTTAATTTGAAAATTAGTAAATCTATAAATAATATTTTTTTAAACATTTAAAATTATGATACGCAAAAATGTGTGTCATCTTCATTTATGACATGGCCTTTCTTCACAGGGGCTTTCTTGATACGCATTATGTGTCATTAACACGCGCGTCGTAAGGTTACGACACGCGAATGCATGTCGTCTTCCTTTATGACAGGGCCTTTCTTGATACGCATTGCATGTCGTAAACACGCGTCGTAATTGCGCGTCGTAAATGAGCGTCGTAAATGCGCGTCGTCTATAGACGACGCGCAAAAGCGCGTCGTGTCTCTTTATGACAGGGCCTTCCTTGAAGCGCATTTGCGCGTCGTCTGAGCCCTTTACGACGCGCAATGAGCGTCGTAAAAGGCTGTTTTTCTAGTAGTGACAGTCGGGGCTCAGTGGAATTCTACCCAATACTGCCGTTAAACGGGGCTTTTGGTCGCACCCGATTTAGTGGTCGTAATAATAAAACTTGACATTTTCCAAATGAATGGAAATGTGTGTCCTGTGTTTTTATTTCCTTTTATCACGACTTAACGGCATGTTAAAGGTAACCAAGTGGAATGTTTATTAAATTGACGCCCTCTAATTAACGAAACTTTTATACAGTGGAATATCCCGTTAACGGTAACGGGGAAATGTAACGGGACAACTTGGGTTGTCACATCATCCCCCCGTTAGAGGGAATTTCGTCCCGAAATTCAGGTCTAAGCAAGGAAGTAGGTATGAATGGCCAAATAGAGGTAAGGGAGTACTTCCTATACGGTTGTCCTCGCAGTCCCATGTGATCTCTGGTCTGTGTTTGTCATTCCGACAGACCTTTACGTATAGGATGCGGATTCCGTCTAGTGTAGCTAGTGGGTTACAACTGGTGTATCTACAAGGTTAGAGTTCTCAATGGATTCTACCAAGATGAGTGAGGCACGAAGAGTGTTGTCGGGAAATCACATATCAAGTCAAGTCTAAGAAGTGGGTCGATCGGGTGTGGATCTTGTGGTATATCCGAAGGTAGTAGCGGCCTGAATAGGGTTGGGCCAAATCTCCATGAGGATTCTCGAATGGTCCTACGCTCTCGGAAGGGTAGAGCTTTTCAATACTTAGAACATAGTGTACTTCTATGGCAAGATCATCACTGGCGTGATCGTCATTCCGAAGTTCCTAACGTTCTCTCTCGTACTGGTAGTGTAGTCCTTCAGGTTGGTTCTTAGAAATCTCGAGGGGTCTTTGGTTTCGTGTTTTCTGTCAACTGGCTGCTAGAGACTTTCTAGATCGTCGAGCGGGTTGCGTGGCTATAGTTATCGATTTGCTGTAGAGTGTTTATCTCAAGCTCGTGCAAAGTGGATCTGCACCTAAGAATCTTGAGATACGGAAACCCTGGGGGTCGGAGAGATAGGGTTCCACTAGACGAGTGTTGGACTATCTAAGGAGGTGGTTCTACTATCCCTGCGTGAGATAGTATTCATGGAACACCTATTAGTCCAAGGAATCTCTAAGACTGTGGTTTATTCTATCTTGGAAAGTGCATGTTCCTGCATAACCCTTCGACTAACACCAAGGCTGGTGTCAAGTCTATAATCTCTTCAGGATCAGGGTCACGAGGCTTAACGCAACTACGTTCGCACTTTACCTAGTATTCTTGGCTGCGAAGGTTATCCTGTGGTTCTCGGTATCCTAGTGTTCACTTCGGAGAATGAAGTCTATCGTCTACAGGGCGACGGCGATTGCCTCCATACGAGGGGGTGGAGGATGATAACCACCACTTGTCTATAACTGGGTGGACGAGGTGCATGAGTAGTGCGAGCATCTACTGCAACTACTCTTCTGAAGGTTCTGAGTTTTCTCGGTCTAGGTCAAATCTAGTGGGTATAGGGTCTCCCGGGGGATTCTACGGGGTATGCTTCGGATGGTGGTCGTTTTCTTAGAGTATCTGCAATGCCTTTCGCTTTGGTGTTTATCTGACTACGAGGGGTCGGTCAACAGTGTGCGGTACCTTCCCTTGGGTACTTCGGAAAGTTTTGGGATAAGAGGGACGATTGACGGATCGCATTATGTTTGATTATTTGTGTTAGGTTTAGGTTCTGATGAACCTTTATTTGCCGACATGGCTACGGAGAAAGTTCCTTTACACAACACTAAAGGTGAACACATGGTCAAACGAAGTCAAACCATGATCGATAGGGTCGTCGAAGTTGACACACTTCGACCTGATATAAAGTGAAGATCGATAGAGTCATGTGCCAAACAGGCACACAAGTTCTAGGCGTCTCGGGTTTCGTCCAATGTATTACTACCGCGGATGCTTGGACCCATAGAGTCGACGCAGAACTATAGAGAGTTCTAAGTGTTTCCGAATAGAGTACCTTTTCATGAACGGATTCTCACGAGGCGTTTCTATAATCGCCTCACATATACTAGTCATGTATATTTAAGGTGGGGAGGACTGTTGACTGAGCGACCCCGCCCTAAATCCACAACCAAACGAGGAACAGGAAATGAGGCGGCATTCGCTCACTCTAGGTCTGTCCATCTTAAATATACATGACCGTAACATATATGTTTAGCCATTATGGCTTTACCTTATGAATTTTAAATTTTATAACAGTGCTGCGACTTTCGCCTTACTGGGAAGAATTTACATTTGAATTAGTCTTTTATTGTTCTTAGTTTAGTTATCCGAGATCGAGAGACGTACCAAAATCTAATGAGTTCTTTGCCGCTTCTCCCTAAGCAGTAGTGTCAGGCTCCTTCTGTGTCTTTGTCTTTCGCTTCGGTTGGGCAGTCCTTCTTGAAGTGTCCCATTTTACCATATAAGTGGCACACTGTACGGGTCGCCACATTGGTGGTTGATGTAATGAACTCAACCGGGGTTCTGCAGACGCGGGCAGTATGCCCCAACATGTGGCACCTAGCACAATAGAGTTCCCGGCAGGCACCATGATGATGGTAGCTGCACTTGCTGCAGTGGGGAAGGTCTCCTAGGTAAGGTCTTCTTGGAGTCGGGAGGGAAGGATTGATAGGGGTATAGACAGCCTCAGCTCGTTGCCCATCGGAAGGTCCTTGAGCCGAGGTACTTCCCTCCTCTATCTTGAGTTTTCTCTTTAGTGGGTTTGAGTGAGGTTCTTGGGTGGCTGAGTATGGAAGTGTTGGTTGCTGCTGTCCATCGCCAGGATCGGAATTCCCGACAGGGCCCTTGCTAACATTTGCGGTGTTAGCATTCAGGTGAGCCATGACAGCTGCTACGGTTGCTGAGACTGCAGCTTGGAACGTAGCTTCATCGAATAGGAGAGTAGGTTTCTTGCTTGTGGATTGGTTACGCTTCTTCGGTGGCATGTTTCTCCTACAAGGAAAGGAATACAAGGTAATGAGAGACGATGGTTAACCTCGGACATTTCTGTCCTGAACGTATTAGGCCTAAATTTTCCCGTGCCTTGAGTACTGGTCGTCTGAGTGTCGACCTACATCCCAATGATGTAGTCCTGGTAATCGAAGTGGGTGTATGAGTATCGGAAAAAGGCCACAAGATGCGAGTTGTTCCTAATAAGTTACCTTTATACTGGGAAAGGTTTCACTCTCCGGCCTGGAGAGATTTGAGAACGGTTCGGAACGAAACTGCGGAAAGAGAGGCTCACAAGGGAAAATGGCTAAAATTCTCTCAAATAGAGATGCGGGGATCTGCCCTAATCGTGTATCTGGCAACGGGAAACGACGATCTACCTGACACATAGCATGAGTAGTGTAACCACTAACTCACTAAATTGTATTATTTTATGGGTGTATTATCGTGACAAATACGAGGAAGAGACAATTCTCGGGTTCCATGCACCGGCTCCCGCTGTCTGTCTCGTATCTTTGACTGGAATCGGCGGTGGTTTCCTTCGAGTAGTTTCCTAGGGTTCTCTTCTCGAATGGACATATTGAATTTCTACTCCGCCTTCCTTCTGATTCCGACTCTGGGTGTCACCACTTCATGATGGGTGACTGGAATCTCGGAAGTTTAGGCGAATCTCTCACCACTGTCCCTAAAGAATATGGGTACTCGGTGCATTCAATAGTCTCGACCCAGTTCATTTATTTCCGAACAGGAAATCTTCTCAATGAACTTCTTCGGGGTCGGAAATCAATTCTTCTATCAAGCACTAAAGTGGGTAGGGTTTTCTACAGGGTTCGCACGAGAATGGAAATGTCTAAAGAATCCTAAGAGATTATTAACATTTCACTGTATGATCCATATCGAGTCCTGCTACGAATACACAGGGTATACAAATCATATATAGCTTGGATCCGATAGGCCTTCGAATATGTGATACTACTCTAGAACCACATCCCAATGAGGAAAAGGAAATAGAGCGAAACCACACATTCTCAGCCTATGGGATCCTTATTATATATAACCTTGGGAGTATACCCTCTGTAGTTGTAGGTATATCAATAAGGATCTTTTTAGTTATTCACGCAAGGTTGCTTATGGATTCTAAAATACCCTTATGGTATTTTAAATTCTTGTTTGGTTCTTATCTTCTGAGTTTCATTATGGGATTAGTGTGGATCTTTTAGTGTTCTAAAATACTCCTATAGTATTTTAACTTTATGTTTGGCTCTAGCATTCCTAGTTGGTAAGTTTCAGACCTGTTGTACACCACTATCACTCCCGAGCACACGTTCATCGCATCTCGGATAAATGTAGTTGATCAGGTTACATTTATCCCAGCTTACGATTACATAACTGCCCAGGTTTGACTGTAGTGCTCAACATCCGAAGACTTTTATTATTGTCCTTCTTGTGATACTTTTGTTCTAGTGTTTAGGTTTTGGATGTTATTATACTTTGGTAAAATATGGTTATATTTTAAAGTATAATTCTTGGTCAGAGTGTTTTATCCCTTTGTGTTTATAGGTTGTATATCTTTTATGAATTGATATACTTAGCTCACTATAAACAATGCTCTGATACCAATCTGTCACACCCCAAAACCGGAATGGCGGAAACGTTCTGGGGTGGATGACGTCATGTCAAGTATCACAACACATGCATATAGTAATTGAAGTACAACAAAACATTGCATTAATTGAAATAATTTTTACATGGTTACATTAATACATCGATTCAAAGTAATACAAGTAATAGAATAGATACAACATAATACTAAGCCATCTTCATCCACTGCTCCGGGGATGTACCTGTCAAAT
This sequence comes from Lactuca sativa, assembly GCF_002870075.4. NCBI lineage: Eukaryota > Viridiplantae > Streptophyta > Magnoliopsida > Asterales > Asteraceae > Lactuca > Lactuca sativa. The sequence goes on along the minus strand of NC_056623.2, from coordinate 228,800,032 downwards.
GCTAACCTGAGAATACAAGTTATTTGAAAAGCGAGTATCAGCATTTTTACAAATGCTGGTGAGTTCATAAGTATTTAGTGACATTTCATTCAAATAACTTTATAAAGTAATAGTTTAAGTGTTTACAGTGTATTAGAGTTCCTTCCAAAAAATCCTATATTTTCTTTAATCAAAGCAGCCTTCTACCAAGACTGGTCAGTGTTATTGTTGGATTAATGTCTAAGTCCATAACTATATTTGGTATGTACTTGACCCGACCCGACATGGTCCATTTGGGTTGCACTTCACCGACACAATTTATATGGATAATCTTTTGAGAATAGTATGTTTATGATTAATATTAATATATTATAAGTTCTAATATATTAATATGGAATCATATTATTTAATTAGTATTGATCGAGAATTAATTTATAATTAATTAAGTGATCAAAAGGAACTAATTAAATATGGACTCTTATATATATGGAATGGGCCAAGTTCATTTAGGTTGGGCTAAGCTTTCATGGATATTCCATGGAGTGTTTAACCCATGGATCCTAGGAAATGAAAGGTCATGGGTATTAGGGTTTAACCCTAATCCTCCATACTATATAAAGATGTCCTTGGTTGGTGAAATGGGCACTAGTGTGTATACACTAAGAGGGCTAGCCGATTTCACTAGATAGAACCAAGTATTCATATTCTCTAAAGTCTTCCAAGGTGTCTTGGTGACTTGTGATTCCATTTGAGGCTTCCACACTATTGGGGCTAAGTTCTTAAAGCTTGAAGACATCAAGCTACATCAAGAGGTATATATTCTATCTTGCTAAGTCATTGTTTTGTATGCTAGATTAGGATAATACCTTGGAAGTTCTTATTTGCATGTATAATAGAGAAAACATAGATCCAAGGTATTTAGGATTGCATGTACACTTAGGAGTGTTAGAATGCTCAAAACCCAACAGTGGTATCAGAGCCTAGGCTTGTTTTCAATTATACTTGATGCAAATTGCTGAAAAATGCTGAAAAACTCGATTTTCTGGCTTTCTGGGCACTGGACTCGCCGAGTCCACTGATGAACTCACCGAGTCCATGAGTAAAATCATCCTACTCGCCGATTAGGTTCATGCACTCGACGAGTAGGAGCCCCAGACAGCATATATTCGACTTTTTTTTGGCTAGAAATGGACTAGGAACATTACCCTAAGTTGTTTTTGAACTTATAAACTTGTTTTTGATGTGGTAATGTTCATGCTAATCCAATTTTAAAGATAATTGTCAATAGATTCATGTTTTGTATTAGTTTAAGGTTTAGACTAATTACATGAAAAAGTTTGATTTGAATTATCTTGTTCTTATAAGTTGCTTAGATTAATAGAAAAGTTGAGTGAAATAGTTGTTTTCAATCCAAATTAATCTAAGATTTGATTCTAAAATGTGTTTTTGTAACTTGTCCTCAAGTTATATGAAAAGTCACATTTAAGTTTCATAAAACTCATAAAAGTTGGCAATGGTTACAAAAGATGAAGAGTCTTGTCCTTAAGTTTTGGAGGTTCAAGAGTCACTTCATTAATAAATAAATAAATAAAGTGTAACCTTAATTAATTTCATAAGTTATAAAATAAAGAAAAGTTAATTCTTTTATTAGTTTAAAGTCTTCCATAACTTGTCCTCAAGTTATGGAACTTGAAGAGTTTTTGGATTAAAACTACTTTAAACACATAAGTTATGGAATTAATTAGTTTTTGAATAGTTTCAAAACTTGCCCTCAAGTTTTGGAATTTGAAAAGTTTTCACTTATGAATACTTTAATTCCAAGTTTCTTAGAATTTTAAAGAGTTAAAATTCAACCCTTATACTTTATAATATTATAAGTTAATAATATATATATATATATATATATATATATATATATATATATATATATATATATATATATGTATGTATGTATAAGAGTAAAGTCATTCTTACCGCTAGTACGCCTCAGTCACGAAGCCGGTCTATAAGGTGGGTATAAGGTTGTTGCCTATAAAATGGCAACTTAATGGGTGTCCACTCTCACCCACCGCTTGCTTGACTGGTGGAGGGTCGTTAGCCGAACGGGTTTGACAGGACTATAATTCTCCCTTCATTAAAAGTATTAATGATAAATACTAAGTAACTAAACTCTTAATAATACCCAATCTTAGTTACTTAGGAAAATGTGAATAAGGTGCTAATCCATGAAATTACACTTTACACTTTGTCTAAGTCGTTACTGGAGCGTGTGTGGTTAACCGGCACACTAACATGGACTTAACAAGGTAGGTAAAGGGTGACTTAATATTTATCATAGTATCGATGGAGCGTGTGTGGTTTACCGGCACATCGGTTGAGGGGTAAACACTTAAGGGTACCAAGTAATTTGCATGGTTACTTCACACCTTGTTTTGTGATCCTCGGCATCCTAGTCACAAAACCTGAAGGGCACACTCGAGATTGAAACATGCCTTTGAACAGTTCAATGAATCTCAAAGATTTAGGAGTTTCAAAACCAATTAAAACCTAATTATACATTTCGTTTATCTTGGTGGAAATTGGTGAATCGTCATTCACCTACCTTCAAATATTTTATAGCTTGGATTACGGCATACCTCTTCTAAGTTATAAAATAGTTTGTTGGGTCCTAGCCTTAACATTTCATATTGGGTGTCATATTAAGGACTTTAAAATGAACTATCTTGAATATCTCCCAAAACATGTCTGGTTTAGACATTTATGATCTTCCCAAATCTCTTGAAACAAGCTTTCCTAAATGAAGATGATGTCCCTTGGAAATCATAATTCTTCACCTCTTCAAATTATTTTCCCTAACCCACAAGTTCTTGAAAAGTTTAAGGTCACTCAAGCCCTATTGGCAAGGAAAGGTCTAGGTGTGATCATGTCTTGGAGATGTAGTCACATATTGACAAGCCGGGAGAGTTGGGTGTCAAAGTCTTGAGATAGTTGGTAGTTCAACTACTTTCTAAGTCACATAGTGAGTTCTTTTGGAACACCTATGAAACAGACTATGACAAGACCCTTAATGATCTTATCTATTTGTTAAGATCAACTTCCTTAAAACTTTATGGACATTGACAATAGTGACACAGGAAATCCAGAAAAGCATTCTCTTCCCAATGGAAAGGGATCGGCCATAGTCAACTCGGTTGACCAAATGGTAAAGAGAAAAGCTAAAGTCTGTGATAGTCCCGTGTACCATTATCAAAGGGTCCATATGCTTATATTGCCAAAGAAAGGGGCATTGGTTGCGAAGCTGCCAAATTTACCTAAGGATGTTAAAGTCAATAAGTTTGACTCTACTTCAGGTAAAATCCACTATCTAACTCTGTTAAGTTTCTATTCTGAGATTCTTGATACATGATGTGACTGGGTCACATGGTGATGTTTTAAGAATCAAAGAAAAGTGAAGAAACTTAAAGAAAGAATATGCTGAATCTGATGGCGTAGATGGATTTCTATCGCATAGTTTTAAAATGGGATTCTTGAGCTACTTCTTAGGAGTTATGAGATATTGCTTAGGAATAGATAACGACAAGTTTTCATATGGATTGTAAGGATAAGTTTTCCGCAAAGTTTAAAATAAAAGGAAAATTTTTTGATTTTATTTATTTTTGAAATATCCTTACAATGGCATTTGAGGAAAAATTGTTGCTTATAAGATTCCATTAATAGCAAGAGTGGAAGTATGAAATTGATTCTTTCATTTGTGGTAATATCTAAATTTACCAAATAAGGAAAGATTTTTATCACCCAAGTTTCAATTGGACCGAACTTGGAATCATGCAAGTTGTATAGCATGATGAATGAGAATTTTCAAGTATTGGAAAATTAAGACTAATTACTCGTTCACATGGATGTGTGAGTCAAGTAAAGGACTAAGGGATCGAGTACACATTCTTGTGCGCTGATTAAGTCCACCACAAAAGATTGATAAGATTATTCATCATAGTTTACTAAAGCTCAGTAAACATGATTATACTTACAAGCTTAAGTGTAACTCTGAGACATTGGAAAAGGTTCCAATGTATGGCAGAGCGAATAAGAAGAATCAATTTAGGCAGAAGGATAAAAGTTTCTCAAATCTGAAAAGATGGGAGAGTACTTTAGTATCAGTTTTTGTGATCATCTTAATGATTTAGAAACCATAGCACAATTATTTCTCTAAGGGAATCTTAGTGCATGCTTATGACTAAGAAGATGAATCTTGAATTGTTGAAATGGTTAAATCAAGAAGATGAGTCATACTTCGTTCTAATAAAAGTCTTAGAGTTATACTCCAAGATTGTCATTTGAGTGACATGTCTTAAAGAAGGTTTAAAACACTTGTCAAATGTAAGAGTAAAAGTTTCCAACTCTTGTACATTTGAAATTGGTAAGTTGTGATGTTTTGGATAAAACAAAGACCAACTTAGGCCAATTGTGTGAAGTGTTTGTCTTGATTAGAATCCACACTATCTCTTGAATAACTGACAAGAAAGTCTTATATGTCAAGAGGACAATGGGAGTCTTAAAAGTCTTGAAAGTCTCAAGAACTAATCAAGAGTAAAACCTAAAGTTCTTCACTAGCACACGACTTGAGGTTTATAACCTATCGTGTTGACATAGTCTATGCCCATTCTAGTTAAAGTTGGCTTTGCATATGAGTTCTTAAAGTTCTTAATGTGTTGCACAACAACTTGGAAGCAATGGCAGGCCCTTGAGCTGCCAGGTGGCAAGAAGTTAAGATTGAGTTCAATCCATATGAGTTTGGATTTGTCATTATCCCTGTCTTGTGACTATGGTTTTGATAATTCACATGGATAAGAACACATACACCATTAAATCTAAGTGTCATAAGGTTTCTCTCCGATTCATGAAAATGATGGTGAGGAAACACTTTCACTAAGTAGATTTTAGCTAGATAGCAATTGTGATATTTGCATTCTCAAAGTCGTTAGTGGAGCGTGTGTGGTTAACCGGCACACTAACCTGGACTTGTGAGAAGTGGCAAAAAAGGTCTAACCATTATGATTACGGCATCCCTCTTCGTAATTGTTTAGACACACAAGTGTGCTATCTAAGGGAAGGTGTATGATTTTGATAAAGTTTTATCAAAACAATCTAGTATCAGAAATCTGAACTTTGGTAGAAAGTCAGCTAATTTCTAAGTACATGTTAAAGCTAGTGGGAGCATAAGTGTTATGCTAATAATCATCATGTTAGTGGGAGCATGATAATTATGATAAGTATTGCAAGTTAGCAATGTTAATTATAGAAAACAAAAGTTTCAATTGGGAAAGAGTTGTTTTGCTATAATTAAGGGAGAGGAAATTATACTTCATCTCAAATCTATAAGCTTAGATCGTGAGGTTTTAATCATTTAGTCAAGGATATATATGAATTTCATGTTGGAATGGCTCAACATAAGGAAATTTTGTATATGAGTCCATTATTTGCGTTCTAAAATTCGATTATGATTACGGCATCCCTTTTCATAATCTGAATTATGAGAACTTGGAAAATTGAAATGGAAATGTTATAGCAAAAGACTGGTTTAGTCTTTATGTGAGACATCATGAATCGATTCTCATATGCTTCGGATATAGGATCAATTACATGTGCTATATTTATCCTTTCTAAAATTTTCCAAATGCCTAGGGCATTAAGAAGGGAAAAGGTTTAGAACTGGATATGACTAAAAGGATTAAACAAATGTCGAGGACAATCTAAGGTGTACCAAAGATTGGTTGCTCAAGGACAGTTGGAAGTATAGTGGTAATTTTGGAAGGACCATATTGACATAGTCTGTAAGGAGGAAACTCTTGTTCAGAAGTGATAGTCAAAAATGGAATCTGGAAATGTTTCAAAGTTAGAATTTTCAATCTGTGTAAGATTAAGGAAACTTAATGCAAGAAGGATGTTTCCAAGGAACTGATCTCCTTTGGAATGCTATGTAATGGTTGTTGTCAAGTCTTTCCGACTTTGCGCATAATCATTACAAGAGGATCAATGCATATAAGTTTAGAATCGAACAGATTTCAGTAAATGGCATGAATTTGGAATTCTTGCATTTGCAGTAAGGATTTGGGAGTGTGAAAAGAGAATCATTGAAGTTATGTTCAATTGATCTAGTTCAAAAAGTAAAGATCATAGACAAACATAGTATGCATATTTGGTGTGTGGCATGACTAGTGTTTAGAAAACATAGTGTACATGCTTGGAGCATGGGACAGCTATTGTTTTAAATTCAAGAATAAAGTTGATAGCTGAAACAGTATACAATGAATAATGTGTAATCATATGGTGATAAATAAAAGGTGTTTTATTTATGTTAATAGGGTTTGATACCATATTAGATTCAATTATTATTGTGTTTCACTTTGAATGTTTTGACTTCCCAAATAAACTAGGTTATTCTTCCAGAATGACTAAGTTATTCAAACCATCCACAGTCGGTCATATGTTGGAAGTAGATATGAATTAAGACTGTCATGGGTTGGCTTGTAGAGGTCTAAGGTGTTGGACAAAGGGCTACAACACTCATGAGTGCTCATAAGTTCTGAGTATTGGATTCAACCCGCGCTCATTGGAATCACTTCATGGATTTTATCACGAGTGATCATGAGATGATAATATCTTATATTCTTCAAACCTAGAGATATGAGTTGTTACTATGAGTTGGTTGTACATTGATTGCACGAAAACGCATTTGGTAACTCGGTGCTATAAAACGTGCCTTTGTGTATGATTCAACAAGTAGTAGAACAAGCCATATGAGTCGAAGTTTATCCATTCCTTTTACCTTCGGGATAAAAGCGATATCTGTGGGCCCCTCGATGATTTGATGACGACAAATGGAAGTGCTCGGCCGGGAATTTTTACAAATGCTGGTGAGTTCATAAGTATTTAGTGACATTTCATTCAAATAACTTTATAAAGTAATAGTTTAAGTGTTTACAGTGTATTAGAGTTCCTTCCAAAAAATCCTATATTTTCTTTAATCAAAGCAGCCTTCTACCAAGACTGGTCAGTGTTATTGTTGGATTAATGTCTAAGTCCATAACTATATTTATTATGTACTTGACCCGACCCGGCATGGTCCATTTGGGTTGCACTTCACCGACACAATTTATATGGATAATCTTTTGAGAATAGTATGTTTATGATTAATATTAATATATTATAAGTTCTAATATATTAATATGGAATCATATTATTTAATTAGTATTGATCGAGAATTAATTTATAATTAATTAAGTGATCAAAAGGAACTAATTAAATATGGACTCTTATATATATGGAATGGGCCAAGTTCATTTAGGTTGGGCTAAGCTTTCATGGATATTCCATGGAGTATTTCAAGAGGTATGTATTCTATCTTGCTAAGTCATTGTTTTGTATGCTAGATTAGGATAATACCTTGGAAGTTCTTATTTACATGTATAATAGAGAAAACATAGATCCAAGGTATTTAGGGTTGCATGTACACTTAGGAGTGTTAGAATGCTCAAAACCCAACAGTTATGTGGTAAAAAGTGGTTTTCCCTTAATTGCTATCATTATCAAAATACTGAATTTGATTATTAAAGAAGCAAGGGACGACGGGGAAATAACATATGCCTCAGCAGTGAGGACTGTTGACTAAGGCAAGGAACCATAGACTCCAAGAAAGTATCAAACGAATGACACGCTTGGTTCAGTCTAACAAGTGGAGACACAGACCCCAGAAGCTACCAAATGAAAGGTACAACTAGTAAGATCTACAACAATGAATACAGACCGCAGACAATATCAAATGAAAGATACGTCTAGTGAGGTCTAAAACAGTGAACACAGTGAATGCAGTGGATTCTATGAATACAGTGGATACAGACCCCAGACATCATCAAATGAAAGATACGTCTTGTAGGGTCAAAACAGAGGAGACAGACCCCAGACAGTATCAAATGAAAGATACGTCTTGTAAGGTCAAAACAGTGTGACTCTGAAAATGAGTTACCAGCATACAGTGTAAATTGCCGGCGAAATACCGTTACCTTAATGCCATGAATTATAAGGTAACCCGGGATACTCGTAACCATACTAACCGACACTAGAGTACCAGACGCCCTACAAGCGCCTATATAATGTGACATTTGTCACCCCTTGGCTTGGTGAGCCGTGGACTGTAGCTAGCAGTCAGGGTGCGGGGGTGTCAATCCCGTATAGATCTATACACACAATGTCCGCTCTCCCTACAGGAGACTCTAGTTACCAACTAAACTACGGAGAAGGCCGTGTCCTAAAGATGCATCCCAAATAGTGGGTTTCTAATGAAAGTGCTGAACTAGAGGTAGAGACTTCCTAATAGTGGGTTTCTAATGTAAGTGTAGACTTGAGGTAGAGACTCTTAACTGAACTGACTGAAGTAACCCGTATGCCTAAACTTGTATACATAGTATATAACTAATGAATCAAATGACCTTCGGATGGACATCCGATCCCACCAGACCACATCTCAACGAAGAAAAGGAAATAGAGCGGATAAACCTTCCTGAGTCCTTCAATCATTATCTATATGCATCTATACAAGCACATACATACATCTAACTATAACTGAGTGTGTATCAAGTAGAAGTGATTCTTGTGAAGTAGGAGTGTCTAATAAGTGAAGTAGGAGCGGTCGCAAGTAAAGTAGGAGTGTCGAACAAGTATAAGCGTATCACGAAGTAGAGACGACACTAAGTGAAGTAAGGGCGTATCAAGTATAAGTGGAGTAAGGCGATATCAAGTATAAGTGAAGTAGAATCATATCACTAAGTAAGAGTGTGAATAAGTATAAGCGTCATCAGGTATAAGTGACTTCAGGTATAAGTGAAAGCGTTACAGAGTAGGAGTATAAAATAAGTATAAGCAAAGCAGCAGTATTTAACAAGTAAAGTATACGTCGAAAAGGGAATCTTTGATGAAAAACCTTTATAGTCGGGAAAATTACAATTTGTATTCTTTTGTAAAAACATGTTTGAAAGCCTTTGGAAATCCTTCATAAACCAGTTTAAAATGAATTTAGATAAAACAGTACAAGTAAGAGTTTTGAATTGCATGAAAATCTTTTAGAAAACCATTATAGTGTCCTACTCAGTAAAACAGTGTACAGTATCGTAAAATCTTGTGCATGCGGGTTATCAATCACATGTGATTGATATGATAACTGACATGTTTAACTTGTATTCCCCCCCCTATAACACATGTTAAAAACATTTAAAAGGTTCATTCAGGGGTATGAACTCACCTGGTGTAAGTAGGTCCGACGAAGGTGTCGTTTGGGCGTTCGGTGTCACGCAAGGACTCGAACACTCTCAATGACCTATTTAACATATGATAACATATGTTCACATACAATTAGTATATTTAATACTAATTTAACAAATATACGCGCTCAAAGGAGCGGAAAACACTTTGGATAAGTGTTTGGGTGTCCCGGGTAGCGTTTAAGGGTGTGTATGGCTAAGGAATGGAGCTTACTATCCAAGAGTACACTCCCAAAGTTGTGTTTACGGCCCAGGGACCTCTCACCATGAGTTTATGGCCGTAAACTCATGGTGATGGGTTCTAGAGTGTTTAAGGCTTCTACTAGCATCATAGAATTATTCCAAGCACTTTTCCTAAAAGGCATGAGTGGGTTTGAGGCTTCTAAGGGCACTTTATAGGAGTTTACGGCCTAGGGACACTCCTATGGGAGTTTACGGCCGTAAACTCTCAACCTTTGAGTTTTGTGAAGTTTCAAGCCCCTAATCCCTTGCTAACAATTTAATATGAAGTGTGATGCTATTTTGGGGGTTTAAATCTAACATTTGGATGTGTTTTGGGGAGTTTACGGCCTAGACACTAGCTTGGGCCGTAAACTCCTTTTTACCCCTCCAATTCATGTGTTTAAGCCCTTAAATCCTTCCTAGTATTTTATGGTAAATGTCTAAGGTCATTTGGGGGACAAAAACCAACATTTTGGCTTGGTTTGGGGAGTTTACGGCCTTGGTATAGACCTGGGCTGTAAACTCCTTTTTCTCCTTTAATTTGATGTGTTTGAGTGATCACAACCCCAATTACTAAGCCCCTAAATTATGTGTTAAGCCCTAGGGTGGTTTGGGAGTGTTTTTGGGGCACTTTTGCAAGTTTAAGAGGTGTTTACGGCCTAAGCTTGTGCTTGGGCTGTAAACTCTCTTTTATGCCCTAAATCCATGAGTTTTAATGTTTAAACACTCCTAGGCTAATACCTTAATTTATTTCCAAGCCTATAGGGACAAGTTTGGGTCATTTTGGCCTCATTTTGGGTGTTTACGGCCTAAGGAGGAGCTTAGGCCGTAAACTCCTTTTCCATTGCTTCTAAGTCCGATTTTTGGTCTATAAACACAAATCATAATGTTTAGAATAAGCTAGGGTAAGCGGACTTACAATTTGGAAGCGTTTGGTTGCGGATTCGGGGCGAAAACGAGTCTAGAGTGAGAGTATAGAGGGAGAGTGTAAAAAGTCTCCAATGGACTCCACTCACCCTTATATAGGTTTTACAGTCGGGGCTCAGTGGAATTCTACCCAATACTGTCGTTAAACGGGGCTTTTGGTCGCACCCGATTTAGTGATCGTAATAATAAAACTTGACATTTTCCAAATGAATGGAAATGTGTATCCTGTGTTTTTATTTCCTTTTATCACGACTTAACGGCATGTTAAAGGTAACCAAGTGGAATGTTTATTAAATTGACGCCCTCTAATTAACGGAACTTTTATACAGTGGAATATCCCGTTAACGGTAACGGGGAAATGTAACGGGACAACTTGGGTTGTCACAAAGTACTTCTTATTTATTGTTTCCATTTAGTTCATTAGTTTCGTTGATTAATTGAGCATTAATTTAATTTAGTTTACACAAAAACCCCATCTTTTACTTTTCATATTAATTTAATTAGAATTTGAATCATTTGATCTTAACCATCACGTTCCCTGTGTTTGACACCCTTTCTTAGCACAACTATATTACTTCATGACTAGGTACACTGACTATTTGTGTTTAAGACTAGTTGAGATTAGATAGGACATTATAAATAAAAATCTAGTGTACTAATAAACACATCAAAGTTTTTTGGCGCTCTTGTCGGGGAACGGTTGCGTTTAGCTCAGATTTTTTATTTGATGATTAAATTTTGTTTAAAGTTTAGTTTTTAGTTTTTAGTTTTTATTTTTGTTTTGAAATGGATACTCTTGATGCTATTATTGAGCGTGAGTTGCAAGCACTTGATGATCTGTTCGATCCAAAAAAAGATTTGGAGGAGCTTGAGAGGTTGCTAGCAGAAGACTAGGACGAAGAGCAAGAACAAGCAGAAATGCAAGAACCACATCGTGGTGTGATCATTATCACGACATGGACCCCTTTTTTTTGGGTTCTATTTCGAAGCATGGGGTGACAATTCTAACTTTGGAGAAAGTTAGAATGTACGATCCATTTCTGATAAGTGTCCAACCAGTTCCAACCCCTATCAACATTCTTGAATTTTATGGATTCATGCTTGGCAGGATGATTTTCGAAACTAAACATCAAATACTACGAATCGATCGTCCCAAAAGCAGTATTAAGTGCAACAGATGTATTGGCATTGATTTTTTTAGAAGTTTATTAAGTTGAGAGTCTAGCTCAAGATTCGCACAAAAAGAAGCGCTTATCAGGTGGCCGTCCAACATTTAAATAACTTTGCATTTTCTTTTCGTTGTAGTTTTTATTTTTAATGATTATTATTTTTGTTGCAAGAGAATTTTTAGCTAAGAAATTGATTATGGGAAAAAGTACAAACGTGGGGTGGAGTATTATGAGAAGAAGGCAAGAAGTGTGACATACAAATAAGTGTGGCATATACAATCGATACGGAGCAAACCAAGGAGTCTATTGAGATTTCAATGCTACATATGGGAAGAAATTGATATGAGGGACCATTCGAGAAACTAGTTACTTCGAGACTAGTCGATTTATTCAGCGATGAACATTTAAGAGTTTTCATGAAGATGCGATGCCAACCTAGCTACCTCGAGATGTGACTTTTTATTACATCGTGACTACTTTCCAGACATTTGAAGACTGCGATGTGCTAATTCTCAATGTGCGTTGTAACATTGATTTTTTCACAAGTTCTAGATTTCACAGGGTCCACGTCGTGACCATCAAGCCACAACATGGCAATACTCCAATCAATTTTTGAGCTATGAAGATTCGTTTTCCTCCAACCACTATGCCACGAGTCCACAAATCTCAACAAGGATGTTCAGTTCTAGGAGTGTTCTAGCGGACAAAGTCAAGTTTAGTATCGATAAGCAACTGACGACAGTCATCCTATCTCGTGACTACATTCCCAAGGCAAGTTTGTTCCTTTTCTCCCTCTTATTGTATAAGCTTTTAATTTTTTTTACACAATGATGGTACATTATAATTTAGGTGTGGGGTATGGGATCAAATTAAAGGAAAGGAGCTTGCTAGAAAAATATATATGTTAGATTTAAAAAAAATCTAACAAAACATAGACTTGAAAAAATGGTGTAAAGTAGAAAAATCTAGAAATAAGTTTGCTAGTATTGTGTGGGATATTTTGATGTGAATTCAAAGGTTTAGTTGAGCCAATATGTTATAGTATATTTGTGGCTTTCCAGTTCTAATGAAATCATGAGACAAAGATGTGAACTTGTGTAGTTTAAGGGACATAATATGTTTTGCATTGTATATTTGAAATGTATCTAGGAAAGCTTACGTAGTCATTGCACTTTAGACTAATACCTTTAACCAGTAAGGGTTGAGGTTAAGTTTCGTTGTGTAAGAATATGTTTTTCTTTTATGTTTTTAGTTTGAGAGAAAAAGTGAGTTATGAAAAAAAATGTGAAAAAAAGAAAAAAAAAGTTTTCAAAAGTTGTTGAGTGAATAAAATTTTGCAAAGTATGAAGATCTTGAAGAAGTGAAGAATAAGGAAAACTGCCAAGGGATTATTCGATTTGGAATTTTTTTTCTAGGTTATTTTACCATATGTATGCTTAGGAACTTAACAAAAATTACCTTGAGGTCAAGAAAGTTTTTCAAGGATGTATTCAGAGGGATGCAGAAATGAGTGTAGTTCAAAATAAGTGGGGAACGTTTATAAGGATTGTGAGTATTTAGGACATGAGAAGTAATTAGGGTCTAGACACAAATATATACATTGAGGCGCGATATAATATGCAAATTCAAATTTGGTTATTCTATGTGATGTTGGTGGGAAAAAATCTGATATAGCATTATAACAATCTAGTTTGCTTGAGGACTAGCAAAAGATAAGTGTGTGGTATTTTGATATGACCTTATTTAACTATATATTTTAGTCCATTACCTTAATATATTTGATTAAAATGATATATTTTTAGATATATGATACTTAATATGATTAAAATATTCAGTTACATTTAAAATGGGAGTTGGGATGCAAAATGAGGAGAACAAAGCTGAAAGAGACACAAAAGGATGTTGTTGGCAACTTGACCCCTCGTCAGTGTTTTGACCATCTCTAATGACTCATAACTCTAATTGCCAAGATTTAAAAGGATCTGAAAACTAGACAAAAGTTTGGACGACTTTCGTGTTTGTTCCAAAATGTAAAATCCAACTCCCACAACGTGGTGATCACCACCACAATGTGGAAAATGGAAACTTTTCAATCATTAACCTAATGTGGAGAATACGGGATATCTATGAAGACCACGACGTGGTGGTCAGAATTTGGAAAGCATATACATTTAGGATATTAGATCATTTCCAAAAGGTAAAGGCCTTAGGTCTACGCATATTCTGGAGGAAACTCCCTCCAAGGGTCGATTTCAAAGTTAGAGACTCAACTGGAGCAAGGATTTGAAGATTCAAGCGCTAATACATCGAGATTTCACTTCGGGTTTGCTTGATGATCGTGTCTTGCATTCTTTTGGTGATGTTTTTATGCTTTCGTCTACTGAATATGGTGTAAAAACCTTTACTTTCACTAGATGTTGATGAACGCTTATTGATATGATTTGATTTCATTAGTATGATTAGTTGAATTTGGTTTTTACTTGTGTTAGATTGATTGCTTTTCATGTCAAAGTTATGATTTTTATTGTTATTTGTTGAATATTATTAGGATTAGATGATTACTCTATCTCTATGTACTTGGATCATTTGAATTTATGATCATTAGGTTAGTATGACTGGGAATTTGGTCATAAGCCTTGGGTTAGATAATATTAGTTGCCATTCGGTGACTTTGATTGTGTTAGAGGACATTAGATATCCACGCTATGCTTAGATTGATTGTCATGATCATTGACGAGAAATCACTAGATCATATCGTTCATAGTTCAAGTATATTTAATCAATTATGTGTACACTAATTGGATGATCATTGTGTTTAGTTGTTCATTAAGTATTAGTACTAGGAAATCCGATCAAGATAGCTACTCATATTCCAATTCAGTAATCAATTCATTAATCCATTGCATTGCTAATAAATCAAACATAAAAAATTCGGAGATTCGTATTTTAGTGGAAGTACTTCTTATTTAGTGTTTCCATTTAGTTCATTATTTTTGTTGATTAATTGAGCATTAGTTCAATTTGTTTACATAAAAATCTCGTCTTTACTTTTCATAGTTGTTAATTTAGTTAGCATTTGAATAATTTGATCTTAACCATCACATTCCTTGTTTTCGACACCCTTTCTTACCACAACTAAATTACTTCACGACTAGGTATACTGGCTATTCGTGTTTAAGACTCGATGAGATTAGATAAGACTTTATAAAGTCTTTACTTAATCAATATATTAACCAACTAATCACCACAAACACATTTAAACTCATGAATAAAAACATACAAGTAATGATAACATGTTAAACACAAAACATTCTCATAAAGATTCAAGAACTAGTTCATGGAGTCTTCAACATTCAACAAAAATGTCAAAGGATTTCACCAAAGTCAAACAAGTTTTGTCTAGCCAACCATGACTAAACTTAAGAAAATAAAGTTAGAAAGATAGTACCCAACATTTTACAAGATTCAAGAGCAAAATGATGAAGTTCTTGATGGTTTTTGGTCTTCAAAATGCTCCAAATTCTCCAAAGAATGCTCCCAAGTTCGGATGTGTAAAAGTTGAGAAAAGTGGCACACGAACCTTCCCCATATAGAGCTCCAATTAAAATCCCAAAAATGCCCCTACAGGAATCCACGCGGGCCGCATGGAAACCTTATGCGGGCCGCATAAGAGTGATGGAATTTTGGGTTCTTCAACTGTTGGGCCTGCATAACTTAGTCTATTGGCTCAATTCGAGTCCAAGAATCTTTAAACCCATTTTTCAAGTTCTCTTCAATTTGAGCCCAATTTATCTTTTCCAAATCCTCCAAAGCTCTTGAAATCGCCCGGTCATCAATTCTCGCACGCTTGAAAAGTTCTTCCATCTTTATTTAATTAAGAGGCCATCTTTCTCCATGCTCCATCCACCTAAAGCCAATTTTTGCATCATCTCCACTAGATATTAAGTCCAAGATCCTTGTTGTCCTCCAAGTCCAACCGCTTTCCATAAGTCCTGAACATTCCCGCTCTGCTAGTCTCGTTAAAATCTACAATTATGCTCACGAAACTAGAAAGTACCCGAAATAGTCATAAAATAACAAAAATGAAATATGCATGAAATTTAACTAAAATATAAATGAAATATACTAAAATAACTATAAAAAGAGTAAATAAAATAAACTATCAGTAATCCCAAAGTATGTCAAGAACGTCAAACCCACCATAAAAACCCATTTCAAAATTAAGAAACCAAATCACTTTTTATCTTAAAGAACTCCTCCTCCAAGTCTCAATGATCTTCAAATATGCTAATTATATAAGCCACCAAAAAATATCATGTAACAAATCAAATTTAAGATTCATAACGTCACTTAATCAAGAAATCTCTAAAAGTCAGAGTCAATCAAAGCACCACGGTCATTGGTAGAACCTTTGGGATTATCATCCTAAATTTCATCAATACCTAAAAATAATATACCAACTTTCATATCGCTACCACAAGCTTTATAAAAAATCTCCAATTTGAAAAGTCACAATCTAATTTCGAATCGCTATGTCAAATTCTTCCCCTTTTTATAATAAAAAAATATTATAAACCTTCAAATTGTCATAAAAAATGATCTTAAATCCGATAAATCATCGCTATGCTCCCCCTCAACAAAATGGAATAAGCATTGAAATTTTAAATCCGAAATGGTCGAAAAAAATGTGACATTTTGCGAAACACGACCTTCTGAACCGCCAAGACTTGTTGGAATCCAATAATTATTGTTCACGAAAAAAATATGTTCACAAAAAATTCAATTTTGTTCATCGGCCCTTGATTTTGTAATTATTTCGGAATTTGGACTAACACTGCCATGTTGCTGAAGTTACAGGGACCAAAAGTGTAACATGAAGTTGTCTTCCCCAATTGATTGGATAAAAGTAAAAACATCAACAGCGACTTGCGACATCAGTTCCGATTCCGAAATCAAAATAAGTTGATTTTTCCAAATACAATTTCTTTTCCGATTTGTGATTTTAGATACGATTCCGAGACCTTCATTTCAATTGTGATATTAGCTTCTATGTACGAGACCATTTCAATTTCGATTTAATCTCCAAATCGCAAATAAAATCTGATTCCTTCAATCTCGAAAAACATTGATCATCGGAACCCAATACTTGACAAACACCAAAATCATCTTCTTCAAACTGATTTCCAGATCAAACTTGATTCAATCAATAACCATCACCGTATCTATCTGTTCTTGATTGTTGTTCAGCAGAAACTAGAAACGAACCATTTTTGGTAAAACTCAAATCAAATTTCTTTAAGATGAATCAATGGACAATAAAAAAAGGAGATTTAATAGATTTGAACAGGATGCAAGAAAAATCAGGATCGACTGAAAAAATAGGAACACAATTTGAGATGCATGACAGATTAATACGAGATTTTGAATTCATACAGTGAAAATGATAATCGATCGACTATTTTGACCAGTAAACTCGATAATGAACATCGATTCACGGTTTTAGATTTCATTGATGTGCTTTTGGAAAAGTGTGGATTTTATGAATTTTCCAAAAAGTTCCTTCTATATAAAAACTCTAAAAATAACTTTTAAAATTAATTTTATTAAACATTTTTTTTTTCAATGAAGACTACATCAAAAGTCAAGAATAGACAAAGTGTTCGAACAATAAGAAAAGATCTGATAAATTAATTTGGGCTCAAATAAACAATGAACCATCTCAGATTGTATTTTGGACCAAATAAAAAAAAAATGAATTTGGGCTCAAGATGAAAATTTTGAACAGCAAAAAGAAAAAAAAAATGAATCTATGAATATAACTGGGCTGAACTTTCGCCTTGAAATGAATTTCAGATCTGATTGAAAATAATGAATATAACGAGAACTGGATTGAAATAGTACCACAATGATATCTCCAAGAATCGTAGCTTGAACATGAAACTTGATTCCAAAACACACAAGAATCTCCAATAACTTGTTTAGAAATTCATCAAATCCACAACTGACACTTCAAAAATCACATTAATTTTTAAAGACCCGCTAGATACCATTTGTTGGGGAAAAATCACAACAATTTGATGATGTAGAATATAAGAACGAACATAATCATGAAGATGTATTTGGTGAACAAGACGTTTTATTCAACAAGACGAGAGAATTACACTAAAAGAAAAGATTGAAATCTATCTATTCTACCTAAGAAACCTCATCACATTTAGCGACTACATCTTTCTTTCTTAACTCTGAAATGAATATTACATTACTATTTATAGGGTACAAACAAGTCTAAGCACATAGCCCATATGTTATAAAAAGAGGACCATTCTCATTATCTATGGAATACTTTGAACCTTATACATGTATATAAAAAGAAACCAAATTTAGTATCAATTTGTGTAACAAATTTTTTGAACTCTGGATCAAAAGTGTAAATTTTAGACAAGATTTGTAATAACATTTAAAATTTTGGTTAAAAATGTAAATTTTGAAAGTAGGAAACCTGATAACCGGGAAAAATGATAAAACTGAATATAATTCTTGGTATTTGGGACTTAATCAGAAAAAAATTAATATAAGGATTTAATTGAATATGAGATCAAAATATAGGAACTTTATTGGAGATGTCCCTTATGATAATGATATTATTTTTTTATATAAGTTTCAATGATGACTTTTATAAGTTGTTAGATAGAAATTATTAATATAAATATTTTGTGATGAAAGGTTTTATATAGAAAAAAGAAGGCTTGTTATGTGAAAAATATGTTTTTTTTTGGTTTAAATATGATTTTATAAAGCAAAAATAAAATATTTGAAACAAAATTTTAAAAAACTATATGTAAAAAAACAAAATTTAGGATGAATTTGTAACAAAATTTTGAACTCTAGACAAAAAGTATAAATTTTGGACAAATTTTTAATAAAATTTAAAATCTAGGTAAAAAATATAAATTTTGAAAATGGAAAACCCGATAACCGGGAAAATGATGAAATTGAATATAAATCCTGCTACTCGGGACTTAATCAAAAAAAAAAAAAAGATAGAGATTTAATTCAATATGAGGTCAGTATATAAAGATTTTTTAGAAGATTTCTTGTATTCATAATAACATTAATTTTTATATAAGGTGACTTTATAAGTTGTTAGATAAAAATTATTAATATAAAAAATAACATTATGTTACTTTAAATTCAATTATAATTTAAAAAATAATTTATTTCCTAATTATTTTAAAAGCCCGCATCTCAATTTTAGTATCCTCCAGAAAAAAAAAATTCATCATCCCACAATAAAACAAAAACCTAAAGAGGCCCAACAAATGTATTTTCTGTCTTTTTAAGCCCAAATATACTGAAGTAATAATAAAATTTGAAAAAAAAAAACCGCCCTAGGTTTCTCGCTTCATCATTATGTTACGCCGATTCTTGAAGGTTGAATAGGGAAAGTGCGTTTTCAATTTTCAATACCATCAGAACGACAGACGAAAGTGTGAATTTTTAATGGGATAATGACTTGATAGGTAAGGTATTTTTTGAAATGTATATATTTAGTCTTTATTTTTTTTCTTGTAAAATAAACCCTTATACTTTATTAATATGTACACATTAGGTCCTTTTCACCAGATTCTACAGGTTTTGCTGACGTGGAAGAGTTTATTTTACAAAAAAAAAGAATAAGGACTAAATGTGTACATTTTAAAAAGTATCTTACCCTATCAAGTCATTTTCCCTTTCTTTTATTTTGTTGAAATGAAATACCCAGGTGGCATCCACATATCCACAACGAGACTTTTCCAACTTTTATTCATCATGAAAAAGAGGGAGAGCCCCGATCTCCGGCGACTCCTTTGTGTGTTCCTACACATCACTGGTAGCAAGAAAGAATGATGGCAAAAACAACAAGGTCGAAGGGGGAGGCAGGAGGAAGTAGAGATGGTAGTTGGCTGCGAGGAGCTGCTTTGGTAGCCCCTCGTCGATTCTTTCTTCTTTTCTGGTAACATATCTCAAAGATGGAGGCAAAGAGAGACAGATCGGAGAAACACAACAGGTAAAGGGTGTTTGGCTGTTGTTGTTCGACCGGAAGGAAGAGAGACGAGAAAGAGAAGGGTCGCCGCCCTTTTCTTGTTGCTAGAGGATCACCCACCTCCGGTGACTAAGCTAATTAATTGTTATTTAGTGCCACTTGTGCTTCCACATCAGCAAAAACTGTAGAATCCGGTGAAAATGACCTAATGTGTACATATTAATAAAGTATAAAGGTTTATTTTACAAAAAAAAAGAATAAGAACTAAATGTGTACATTTCAAAAAGTATCTTACCATATCAAGTCATTTTCCCTAAAAGAAAATTCGTATATGACCGGTATACCGGGTATAGCCGGTCACAAAGACTGCATTGTTACAAAAAATAAAGTATAAGGGTTTATTTTACAAGAAAAATAGAATAAGGACTAAATGTGTACATTTCAAAAAATATCTTACCCTATCAAGTCATTATCCCATCTTTAATTTATATTGGTTTATTTATAATTTTATTTTTTAAGATAACTATTGTGTCTTTATATAATTAACAATCAATGGCTATTAAAAGTTGGTTGACCGATCTCAATATTATCTTCTATGATTGATGGTTGCAAGTGTGGGAAGAGAAAGGCTGACCTAAGGTTAGTAACTTGAGAAATAGGTAGCCATTCAAGAAAAATATAAAATTTTATTGAGTACCTTATTCAAGAACAATAGATATTTGACTCGGGTTGAGATGAAATCGATTTTAAATCATAAAAGTTTCATATTTTTTTGAAACTTTTTATCTTGATGCATACATGACAATGACTCATTTGGAAGCTGTAGTTGAAGAAGTTGACGATGACCAAATAAGAAGACTGTATGGATTTGGCTCATTTGCAAAGATGGTTATGATGATCAACGGTACCACGGAACTATGTTACATTTTGTAAAAAAATAATGAATGAGAAAAATTGAGGGTACTTGTTACTAAAGAAAAAGAGCAAAACGAAGAGCTTAAGGAAACAAGACCAAAGATGACGAACACAAAGCAAGAATCCAACAACTTAATAAACAATTCCAATCGGCAATGACTATTATTAACAATTTTAAAGAACTAAAAAAATAGTATATCTTAAAATGTTAATTGTTTTAGGGAAATCTCCAATAATGACCTAAAAATTTGGCTCAGTTTACGTTTTAGGCCTCAATTATATATTTTTTTAATGAAAAAGTCCTAAAAACCGGTAAAAATTTGCATTTTGACCCCTTTTTGACCGGTTCCAACCGACAACAAATTAATTTAAGACTATTTCGTAAACTAATAAAAAATATTGATATTTTCTGTAAACAAAAATATTATGAGTTTTCTGCAAACAAAAACCTTATTATTATTATTATTATTATTATTATTAAAAATATAAATAGGTATATTATTTTTTAAATTCCTTATTATTAATATTGTTAATAATACATATAAATACGTTTAAATGAAAAAAATTAAAGACATTTTTTAAAGGTGAAGGTGAAAGGGATGATGATGCTTTCACTACAAGAAAAAAAGTTTTTTACGACACGCAATGCGTGTTGTAAAACGTTCAAACGTCATGCAAATACGTGTCAAAGAAGGCCTATCATAAAAAAAGACGACACTATTATTAACAATATTAATAATATTAAACGCTCATAAACGTATTTATATGTATTATTAACAATATTAATAATAAGGAATTTAAAAAATAGTATACCTATTTATATATTTAATAATAATAATAATAATAATAATAATAATAATAATAATAATAATAAGAGAAATTTACAAAAATGGTCCTTACGGTTTTTCATTTTATGTGGTTAAAGTCCAAACGTTTGAAAAGTTGTAGATTTACTCTTTTTCAATAGGTTTTGTTGTTGTTTTGGTCCATCTTCCGTTGAGTTCAATTGGTTGGCTGTTAATTTCTTTAAAATGATAATTTTACCCTTATGAACCATTTTCGTAGTTTTGTCTTTTACTATACTATAATGACTATTTTTGCATACATTCTTTTTTATTTTATTGAAGTATTATATATTAATAAATATTATTTTTAATATATAAATATTAATAAATATTGTTTTATTAGATTATTAATTTACTTTTGTTAATTTTTTTAAATTTTTTTTAGTTGGAGTAATTTTTTTTTATTGAATTATTATATATCAATATATATAGTTTTTAATATATAATATTTATATCATAATAAATATTATATGATGGGATTATTATATATTACAAAATATTATTTTATTGGATTATTAATTTCTTTTAGTTGATTCTTTTTTATAAATTGTTTTTGTTGGAGTAATTCTTTTTTTATTTGAATTATTATATACCAATAAATATTATTTTTAATATATAATATTTACATCATAATACATATTATATTATTGGATTGTTAATTTCTTTCTATTAATTTTTGTAATTTTTTTGAATTATTATTTATTGAATTATTACTTTTAATTTATTATTTTTTCGTATAATAAATATTATTTTGTTGGATTACTTTTTTAATTTTACTGTATAGTATTATTATTATTTTTTTAATTTTATTAGTTTCACCACAAAGTTGCCGAAATACGCAAAAGCGTCGTTTCTCATTGTCAAAAATCGACGGTATCACTGTCAAACACCTTCATCGGAGGTTCAACAGAAATCCCACAAACATGTTCCACGAAACGTCGCTAATAGCCACCTACGACAATCTCTTCATAATCCATTGAAATCCTTCATATCTCAGATAATACGCAACAAATCCCTGTAACAATTATAAGTGAAGGTGGTGGTGTTTTCCATATAGTTTCTGGTTATAAGCTACATGCAATATAGGTGTTTGGTAGTGATCCTGACGATTTCAATTATGAGAGGCGATGATTTTGTGTATCCCACGACTTTGTGGTGAAACTAAAAAAATTAACAAGAAATAATATTATACATTAAAAATAAACTAATGATCCAATGGTGTAATATTTAGTATATGAAGAAAAAATAAATTACTCCAACAAAAAATTATAAAAAAGAATTAACTAAAATAAAATAACAATTCAATAAAATAATATTTATTAATATATAATACTTCAATACAATAAAAAAGAATGTATGCAAAAATGGTCCTTGTAGCATGGTAAAAGATAAAATTGCGAAAATGATCCCCGAAGATAAAATTGTCATTTTAAAGAGGTTAACAGCCAACCAGTTAAACTTAACGGAAGAGGAACCAAAACCACAACAAAACTTGTTGAAAATGACCAAATTTGGAACTTTTCAAACGTTTGGACCATAACAACATAAAATGAAAAACCATAGGGACCATTTTTGCAATAATAATAATAATAATAATAATAAAGTTTTTGTATGTAGAAAAATACTATTTTTTTTTTTAATTTTTTAATTTTTTTTTTGTAGAAAAGTTCCAATATTGTGTCAATTTACGAAATAGTCTCAAATTAATATATTATCGATTCCAATCGGTCAAAAAAAGGGTCACAATGCAAACTTTTGGTGGTTTTTAGGTCTTTTTCGTTAAAAAAAAATTAATTTATGACTAAAACGTAATCTAGGCCAAAATTTTGGGACTTTATTAGAGTTTTCTTATTTTTTTTTTATTGCAAAGTATTTATTTTAGATTAGACATTTTTCATTTTCGATGTAATAAATATTTTTTTAATGATATAAATGCTATTTGATTTTTTGTTATCTTGTTTTTATATATTAGTACAAATTAATTGGATTTAATTTGAAATTTAATATCATCTTGCATTGAAAATATTCTTACGCAATTTGCTATGCAATCTGCTATAGAATATAGACCATGAGTTTCGCTAGTGATTCATAACTACAGATTTAGCATGAGATTCATCACAACAAATTTTGATAGGGATTCATCATAACGGATTTTGCTAGGGATTCACAACCATGGATTTTGCTAGGGATTAATCACAACGAATGTAGCTATGAATTAGTCACCACATATTTAGCTAGAGATTAATTACCACATATTTTACTAGGGATTAATCACTACAAATTTTGCTAGATATTCATCACCACATATTTTGTAAGGGATTCATCACTACAAATTTTTTTAGGGATCCACTACAACGGAATTTATGATGGAAGAACTACTATGAAATTCGCAATAGAATACTACTACGAATTACACGATGGGATACAATCTACAACGAATTTCATTCCGTTGTCATGTTTGCGACGAAATTATTGTTTCCGTCGCAAACCTTCGCCACAAGGTTTTTCGGGATGGAAATGGTTTGTTGCAAATTCCTGCATTATTTGTTTTTTGGCAAAGAAATTTCCACTTTTTGCATCGGATTTCTTCCCAAGCAAAATCAACTTTTTCTTATAGTGCAAGGAGCACATTGTTGTGAAACAACAAAAAATGTGTTGAGACATGAGCACATAGAAATTCTTCGAAGATAAGAAAGGACTTATCCGGAATGACGAGAGGCCGAGAACAACAAGAAGCAATCCATCGACAACAAGAACTTCTCAATGACCTTGACAATTCGTAGGACGCACCGAAGGTTTGACGCCCGAAGATCGTAAAATGTTGCAACAAGAACTCCTCAATGACTTGACAATTCGTTGTATATTTTTTTTTGTAGTGTTTTTTTGTGCTCGTGTAATGTCTTTATATATTTTCAGTTTAAATGTTATGTTTCTGTTTAAATGGTATGTATTTGAAAATTATATAATTTATTTTTATAATTACCGAAAAAATGGAAAATAAAGATGAAAGTGGAAATTAAAATGGTGTTGTGGTAGGTATTTGGTAGTCAACTAGTTGTGAGACCCGTATGTTATACGGGTTTGGTAAAACAAAAAACTATATATATATATATATATATATATATATATATATATATATATATATATATGAAGATTTAAACAAAGATTTATTTAAATTTGAAATTCAAAATTTAAAATTTGAATTTAAAAGGAAACATATTAAATACAATATATAAGTAGTAATATTATAGTTTGTTGACTATTTTTAACTAAAACAATTATTAATTGATGTATAAATTTGATTGTTAATTAAGAAAGGATATAAAATGAGAAAATTACAAGTGGAAAAAAACATTTATTCAAAAATACTAAAAAATGACATGTGTCCAAATTAATGCAAGAGTAACAAGTGGCAAAAGAAAAACCTTCATTTATTATAATAGATGTGATGTGGTATGGAGAGTGCCTTGTGAAGTGAATTTTTTTTTTTTGATATTGATGGGATGACCCATACGTAAGGGGCTTAAGCAGCTTAAATGATCAAACACCCGTTAATAGTTAATCACAGTTCTTTAATATTGATCAATAACAGTTCTATAATATTGTCCTAAACCAAACGAAAGTGGTACAATAATTTATCAATTGAATAGTTGGAAGAATGTGAATAATATAAAGGAATGTCATCTCAAGAGAAACATATAAAACATCCTTTTGGTTGGTGTTGGCTGTATAAAGTTGAAACAAAGAAAAGGATAAAGGGTTAAAGTTGGTTGTAGATAAAGATGAACGCATAAAACTCATTCAAATCCTATTGAAGACTTCAATCATGGCATAAAAAAGTTGGCAGAAGAGAAAAACCACAGACGTTTGTAAATGTGAACGCATCATATTGGGTGGGTGGTTAAAACATTCCTTTTGCACCAGCCTCACACTGGTCTGGTTACATCATATTGGTCCATAAGTGTGACGAAGATGATGTTTGAGGTAGACTTTTTACTAGTATGGTTCATAATTGAACTTTATTATATTGGAAAATCTTAACACCCTTTGGTCATGATACCTAACATATATCCATCAAAATGAAGCTGCTAAGCCCGAACATTTAAAAATGTCCTAATCATTAAGAAAAAGGCTTCTGTAGAGATGACAAAAAAACATCGAAAATAGTCAAGAATATCGCCCCTAAAGATATTAGGGACGACATATCGTTTTAATTGGGTTGTCGCAAATACCTCATAGCTAACACTCAATAGTCGTCACTAAAGACGTCATCCCTAATAATATTCCGGCCACCGGCCAATGTTACTCCGACCAAATATTCTGGCGGGAATTGTCGTCGCTAATACTCAAGATTGTCCCTAAAGGTGTCACCACTAATGTCTGTTTTATTTATTTATTTATTTATTATTATTATTTTTAGTTTATTACATTATTTTATATATAAAAATGCAGAATTTATATAAAAATTATAATTTAAAAATCTGCATTACATAAAATATCAAATAACATACACAAAGTATATCACATTATATAAACAATCTAACAAACATGAAATAATAGTCGAAACATGAAATAGTAGTCGATCTAGTCCATACTCTAACAAATCCATAATATCATCAGCTATAACATAAAACAATATATATATATATATATATATATATATATATATATATATATATATATATATATATATATATATATATATATATATATATATATTAATCGTCTTCCTCATCATCGTTTTCCTCGTTGTTGTTAGTCGTATTGTCGACTTGCTTGCTAAATGAGCAGATAATATCTCCAATTGTCGTCACAAACGTCGGGATTTGGAGAATAGCGTTAACATCCACATCCTATAAAGTAAGAATATAAGTTAACATATATCTAACTATATAAACAAATTATTATTACTTAACAATTAAGTGACAAACACCTTAAGCCCTTAATAATTTAACAAACTACTGAATTCATAACAATTTAACAAACAAAGAAACTAACAAACTATACCAAACTACCAAACAACAAA
>NC_056623.2:226848612-226926112 GCF_002870075.4 Lactuca sativa | reverse complement strand
TCACCACCTTTGTCAACATGTCTGCAGGATTGTTGTTGGTGTTGATCTTTAACAACTTTAATTCTCGTCCCTCAATTGCTTCTCTAAGCCAGTGATAACGTATATCAATATGTTTTGTGTGGGAATGGTACACCGAGCTCTTACTCAGGTCCATAGCACTCTGACTATCGCAATGAATGATGTAGTCTTCTTGTGGAAAGCCTAATTCTTGAAGAAACCGTTTCATCCATATAAGCTCCTTCCCAGCTTCAACGACAGCAATATACTCAGCTTCTGTTGTTGACAGTGCGACACATTTCTGTAGCTTGGATTGCCACGAGATAGCTTCCCCTGCCAAAGTAAAAATGTAACTAGATGTAGATTTCCTACTATCAAGATCTCTGGCCATATCGACATCTGTATAACCTTCCACGATTGGCTTTGCTCCCCCGTAGCATAAACATAGTTTCGAACTACCCTTCAGGTATCGAAGTATCCATTTGACTGCTTCCCAATGTTGTTTTCCCGGATTAGCTAGATATCTACTCACAACACCGACAGCATGAGCAATATTTGGTCTTGTACACACCATTGCATACATAAGACTTCCTACGGCTAAGGAATAGGGGACTGCCCTCATCTCTTCTTTTTCTTTCTTAGAAGATGGACAATTTTTCTTACTCAACTTGAAGTGGTTAGCCAAGGGCGTACCAACGGGCTTGGCATTTTCCATGTTGAACCTTTTAATCACACGTTCAACATACTCTTCCTGTGATAAGAACAATTTTCTTGATTTTCTGTCACAGATAATTTTCATGCCCAATATTTGTTGTGCTTGGCCTAAGTCTTTCATATCAAAGAACTTAGACAAATCCTTCTTCAAGTTGTTGATCATCGTTGCATCTTGGCCCACTATTAACATATCATCCACGTAGAGCAAAAGGATGACAAATTTCCCATCTGGAAACTTCTTCAGATAGACACAATGGTCTGCAACAGTTCTTTTGTACTCATGATTCATCATAAATGAATCAAACTTCTTATACCACTGCCTTGGGGCTTGCTTAAGACCATAAAGGCTCTTATTTAATTTACAGACAAGGTGCTCTTTCTTTGGGACCTTAAAGCCATCAGGCTGCTCCATGTATATTTCTTCATCCAAATCACCATGGAGAAAGGCTGTTTTCACATCCATCTACTCAAGTTCAAGATCTAGACTGCCAATTAATCCGAGTGCAACTCGAATAGACATCATCTTCACAACCGACAAAAAAATTTCATCAAAGTCGATTCCTTCTTTTTGTTGGAAACCTCTGACAACGAGTCTCGCCTTATACTTCATTGTATTTCCCTTGCCGTCTTTCTTCAACTTGAAAACCCACTTGTTTTTCAAGGCTTTCTTTCCTTTGGGGAGTTTCACCAACTCATATGTTTGATTCTTCTGCAAAGAATTCATTTCTTCTTCCATGGCCTTCTGCTAATTTGCTTTATCAATATGAGATTGAGCTTCTTGAAAGCTTTCTGGCTCCCCCTCACTAGTAAGAAGGATGTAGTTTGAAGTCGGATATCTTCTTGATGGAGCACGAACTCGTTCGGATCGTCTAACTTGAGTTCCTTCGTTTGTAACTTCTAGAAATGTATCTGAAGTATCATGGGGTGGAAGCTCCCCCTGCTCAACACCTTCTTGATTTGCATCATCAACTTCTTCATCCTCTTCCATTTGTGGAAACATCATCTTTATTTTCAGATATTATATCTGAAACTTTGGAGCTTTGTTGCTTGTTAACCGGTGCCTTGAAATCATAATACTGGTTTTCATAGAAAACCACATCTCTACTTCGAATAACCTTCTTTAGTTCTGGGTCCCATAGCCTATACCCGAACTCTTCATCTCCATATTCAATAAAGATGCATGGAGTGGATTTGAGGTCCAACTTCTTCCGCAATTCACTTGATACATGTGCAAACGCCTTGCACCCAAATACTCTCAAGTGAGAATATGATATGTCTTTACCCGTCCATATCTTCTCCGGAACTTCAAAATGCAATGGAGCGGAAGGTGACCTATTTATTAGATAGCAAGATGTCAATACAGCTTCACCCTAAAATGGCTTTGGGAGTTTAGTCATGCTGAGCATGCATCAAACTTTCTCAACAATAGTGCGATTCATCCGTTCTGCTACACCATTGTGTTGTGAGGTTCGTGGGACAGTCTTTTCATGTCTGATACCATGTTCCGTGCAGTATTTAGAGAACTCACGGGAATAGTACTTGCCTCCATTATCTGACCTGAGACATTTCAACTGCTTGCATGTTTGTCTTTCCACCATTGCATGAAAAGCTTTGAAGCGGTCCAATACTTGGTCCTTCGTCCTCAAACAGTATGCCCATACCTTTTGTGATGCATCGTCAATGAATGTCACAAAATATTGGCTTCCACCATGAGATTCTACTTCAATGGGTCCACATACGTCGGAGTGGACAAGGCTCAACAACTCAGAGCGGTTCTTTCTTGTGGAGCTAAAGGAAACTCTATGTTGTTTCCCGAATAGGAAGTATTCACAGGGATCCAGGGCAACGTCTTTTCCCATTGAAATGGACTCCTTCTTTGCAAGAGTTGTTAATCCCTTTTCGCTCATGTGGCCTAGTCTTCTATGCCACAAGTTTGGTGATGTCTCTTCTTTAACAACATTAAGACATGGTTGAAGCAGCTTTGCATGGCTTTTATAAAGAGTACCATCAACTTGTCTCTTTGCAACAACCATAACACCTTTTAACAACTTCCAAGTGCCATTTTTGAATTGATTATCATATCCTTGGACGTCAAGAGCTCCAACTGAGATAAGATTCATTCTTAGCTCTGGGACATGCCGAACATCTTTCAACACCAATGTGCATCCAACATTGGTCTTTAAATGCACATCACCAATACCAACAATGCTTGAGAAACTGGTATTTCCCATCTTTATGGTACCATGGTCTCCGGGTTTATAAGTAGTGAATAAGTCATGGTTTGGAGTCGAATGATATGATGCAGTGCTATCAATCACCCACTCATCATCATGAGTTCCAACATGTAGACATGCTTCCTCCTCGTATGTAACAAGGGAAACGTCTTGTGTTATGGTGACCATGGTTTCACCATTCTCCCTGCTTGGATTCTGACTTGACTCGGGCTGCTCTCGTAAGAACCTTCGACAATCACTTCTTTTGTGGCCATAATAATTACAATGATTCCAATAGCCTTCAAACCATGTATTTGAAGATTTACCTCGCTCTCGCGATTTTCCTCGATCTCATGATTTCCCACGATCTTGAGATCTTCCTCTACTTTGACTATGTCTGCTTTTGCCTCGACCTCGACCTCTACCTCCAGTTCTTCCTCTGCCGCTTTCTTTATTTTCTGACACGAGGGCAAAAGACTGGTCTGTACCAGCTTCTTTCTTTCTGGCTTCCTCATTCATTAGGGCGTTTGTAACTATCTCCATTGACACTTTGCCACCGGGGGCAGAGTTTCTGAGAGTCACAACAAGCGTCTCCCAATTATCTGGTAGAGAACTCAAGAGCAATATGGCTTGTTCCTCGTCTTTGAGAACCCAATCAGCAGCACCGAGCTGGTTTACGAGATCCCGGAACTGACTCGTATGCTCGGTTATGGATATACCACTTCGTAACTTGTGGTTTACAAGGCGCCTCATCAGCAAGGTCTTGTTGCGTGCCGTCTTTGCTTGATACATATTCTCGAGCTTCTCCCAAAGTTTGTACGCGTCTGTCTCTTGAGAGACATGATGAAAAACACTGTGGTCGATCCACTGTCGAATTTGTGCCACCGTTTTCCTGTTTATTCTCGTCCAAACTTCGTCTGTCTTCGTGTCGGGTTTGACGCCTTGCTTTTTTATAGGCTCTGCTAAATCTTTCAGATTAAGCAAATCTTCCATCCTTGGCTTCCACATGTTGTAATTTGTGGGCGTAAGTCGAACCATCGTAATCGTACTTGTAGATTCCATCGAAAATAATTGCAAATTTATTTTACAAATATTTCGAGGAAAAATTAGATAAAACCGAGCTCTCGGTTGGATTCGGGAGCGTCAAAAATGGTGGGGTAGAGTTTTTCAGGGTCAAAATATACTTTCTTGAAAAGTTATGTGCTAATTTGTAACTTTTCAAAACTATAGGGGCTAAACTGTAATTTTCGGAACTTACAGGGGCCAATCTGAAATATTTCTGCCAACCAGGGACTTTTTTGAAACTTTTCAGAATTCTAGGGACCAAAACAGATGTTTTCAGAAGAACAGGGACCGAACTGCAATTTTTCAGAAACAGAGGGACCTTTCTGCAATTTTCTGGAACTTCAGGGGCTAAAACGCAACTTTTCTGAACTTCTGGTCAATGATGACGTCAGCGCTGATGTCATTGATGACGTCACTTGTCTTCTCCGGCGAAACCTCTTCGGCGACTGGTTTTTCAGCGATATTTCCGGCGACTTTGACCAAATTTTGACCAACATTTTGGAGGTCTTCCCGTGGTCAAAAAATTACAAAAAATATATTTTCGGAATCCTTGAAACAAGCCCTTTCCAACGGTGTACTAAAAAATGGATTTTGAGACAAAAAAATTTTGACGACAAAACAGAGAAATTCGTAAAGAATTCCCTAGACACCAAACGAGGCTCTGATACCAGTTGTTGGGGTTGTAAAACTCTTCTATTAAACACTAAAATAGAATTACAATAGGAGGAGCAACTCTCACACTCAACTATTACAAAAAAACCAACCCTCTCACTAACACTCTCACTCTAAGTGTTATACTATATGTTTCTTTGTGTTTGGGATGCATACAACTGAAGAATGAAGTCTCTATTTATAGTCTTGGCAGCCACCATTGTAGTTGCCTTCATTAATTGTGTTCATCATAGGGTGGGAAGAAAAACTTGTCTTGTTGGGGTTGTAAAACTCTTCTATTAAACACTAAAATAGAATAACAATAGGAGGAGCAACTCTCACACTCAACTATTACAAAAAACCAACCCTCTCACTAACACTCTCACTCTAAGTGTTATACTATTTGTTTCTCTGTGTTTGGGATGCATACAACTGAAGAATGAAGTCTCTATTTATAGTCTTGGCAGCCACCATTGTAGTTTCCTTCATTAATTGTGTTCATCATAGGGTGGGAAGAAAAACTTGTCCCGTAGGTTTCATTTTGTCAACAATGATGGCTACTGTAGCTTTGGAGGCTCTGGAGGCTGGAACACAACATTATGTGTGTGCATCCCTTCTACAAAAAGATACTCTAGAACTCCCCCTCATTCATCTACTATACTTTTTAGAGTTTTGACCTTGGTTGTAGGCTAAAAATATCAAGTGCATACCTTCCTTTGATCGATAGTTAAGCAAGATTAAGCAAGAAATGTTCAAAATGTTTTGCAATCTTGTATGAACCAGGAGCCAAATGAGATGTTTTAGCAGATTTGCAATACAATTCTATTTCTTTCATTTAGCCCTAAACAGGTAAATGAAACGAATGTCATATGCATAACAAACAAACGAATGAAAATCCCAATTTCCTATCTTTGCAAAAACAATATTATATGTCTAACATGACCAACTATTCTAGATACTTATGAGTTATCATATTGGCAATGAACTATATCTGAAACTTCAATAGTGAAAATAAAGTGAACATCTAGACATATTCATCAAGATATTTTCAAAGATATAAAAATGAATTAAATATCAGTACAGCTCACCTCAGCTACTCTATTTCTTCAATAGCTTGAGAAACCAAAGCTTCAAATCTTTAAAAAAATTAATATGATAAAAAATTGTTTAAAAAAAATATTCAATTTCATTCTACAAAAGAAGAGTTTAAGCAGCAAACTGGCATCTGGAACAAACCTATAAATCAAAACCTTGTATCAAATTTTCAACACGAAAAAAATAGAATTGATTCATCTTTAGTTCAACTGCTTTGCCCTTTTAAGGTGACATTGTAGCGGAGCAAGCGGCGGTGCGTAGGCTTTGTAGTGGTATAGGAACCAATAAAAGCAGATAATAAAAGGCGATGGTGGAAATCAAAATTTTAAATCTCATTGTTTCTCTATTTCTCTTAGGTTTTCTTTTGGAGAGGGTCATAAATGGTGGTGACAGTTAGTCGAAGGAAAAAAAAACAATGACAGATGATGATTAAATAGAGACGAACAATGGTGCGGACATAAATTCGATTGAGGAAAAGAGGGATGACAATTTAAATGAGTCAAATAAGAGCAACCCTGATGTGTTTATTGCTTAGCCTTGTTATGGGGATTCAAAGATTGAGACGTATGCGGAGGAGGGCAGAGGATGGTGGTTGTCATGGTGTTGGAATTTGGTGGAGGTGGTAGCTCGAATTGGGTGAAGATGCTATATAAATTTTAACAGGTGATGGCCGATTATCTTGGCATTAGGAATACTCGTTCAATACGATGAGCGTTTGGCAATCTATTAGAATGAGTCTTTCGATTTTAACGATGCATTTGACTTTTTCATATATGTTAGACGGGATAAGGTCTGACTTTTTGTGGAATGCATAAAGTTGTTGTAAATGTTGCTTTAAGGGGTGTAGCTCTTAAAATTCAGCATTTGAAGCTAAATGCTTATTAAGGTATATATATATATATATATATATATATATATATATATATATATATATATATATATATATATATATTATGGTCGATCCAGTTTTATACATTTTGAAAATTTTTAAATGGCAAGCCAAACTGTTTATTACGGTTTCAAAGTTTTAAGCCGTAAGCAAAACCGTAAAAAGAAATACAAACCGCGAAACCAAACTGATGTCTGGTTTGGCCGGTTTCTCGATTTCAAATTGAACCATTAGCACCCCTATTTGATTCTACCTTCTTCTGCTTTTTATTCATACCATTCCTATGAAGAATAAAAAAACTCCCACAAACATCAATCACAAGATTAAATGAAGATGTTTTTCCTTTTTTATCGACAAGAAGCCATAACTGTTCATTAGAATATTTAATTTCTTTCAAGATTCAAATCACTAAAGAAATTTAGTTTGTTATGTTACATACATGATGAGAATTACAAGCTTTACAATAACCTCTATCGCATGGTAATCTCATTTCATAACCTCTGAGAACAATATTGTAAGAAATGAATAATGTAAAATGTAAAGGAAAACATTCGGATATGGTGTTTTTAAGATACTCAGAGACTTGAAATACTAATATAATAAAATGCGAGACTTTCCTTTTGGTAAGTTTGTATGTGTTTATGTTGTTTTTAAGATACTCAGAGACTTGAAATACTAATATAATAAAATGCGAGACTTTCATGCCTCACATTGTGAAGTACACCAACAATTTAATGCCAAACATACTCATCAAAACCAGATCAATCAAATAATAAAAACCAATGATTTATTCATTTGAACTAAAAAGTAAAAGCATACCACCATAATTTCCATAACGATTTAACAGTAACTTTTAAGAATTACTTGTTCCAAATGGCAAACATACATCAATGTAAAAAGCATTCAAGCATATGGAAATGTATACATCTTTACCTACATTCCAAACAAAGAGAGTCAAGAAATTCTAATAAAAAATGCATTACCAATTTAATGTTAAGAACCAAACACTTAACTAAGTAAAATTTGAACATCACTAACAGTACAATAGCAATATCATACACAAGTAAGCTCTAATCTCCAAATTTAAGCAAATGATAGAAAAAAGTTCAACATAGTAACATCTAAGAATCATAAGCAACATATGTAAGGGATTTTTTTCTTTAGTTTAACCAACAAACTAATCACATACATAACTTATAAATCACTTAAAAGGTTAACAAAAATATTAACCTGGCAATATAGGGGGGATACCTTAAAATCACAATTGATGGGTCTAACTTCTCTCATGATGCTCTATAATTGCCCTTGAAGGACTAGAGCATGCTGGTTAAAGCATTTCATCCACCCGTTGGAGTGCATAGTGAAATGCCCTTTCAAATATCAATATCTTCCATCTTTGTTGTACTTTTTATGGGTTTTGTATGTGTATATGTATATACATATAGAAAGATGAACTGGTTTTTTAGTGTAGACGTGTAAAGGCCTTATACATATAGAAAAACGAACTGGGTTTTCAGGATTATGGACAATAAATGGATCAAGTAAAGACATTGGGCTTCAAGGAAATAGGGTTTAAAACCTATTGGATGTTGATAATATTGGTTATATGATCTAAGCCTTGGTTTTGTGTTTTAGAGTCAAAGGGGAAAGTGGGAAAAGTGATGTTTTGGGATTCCTTTATAGATTATGGCTTTTACTTCAGCATGTGTTAAGCCAAAATTAACTAGATAGAAGTTTGGGGTTCGTCAATACCTTTCTGTGGATATAAAGATCGCCAAAAACAAAATTCAAACGAAGAAGTTATGATTGTTTGAACTTGGAAAGGATTTGGGTGAAAATTGTCACCACAGAGTGGAGAGACGGAACAACGAGGTGGTGGTCACCACAGAGTGGTGAGTTGTAACCACAAAGTGGTGGTCACCATGAAGTGGTGGTCACCACGAAGTGGTGATTTGGGACCCCAGGGTGGTGATCTGTCAGGCCTAAACCCAAGATTTAATGGTTTTCAACATATTTAAGCTTTATGTTCTGCATTTTTGGGATTTTTATCAAATTCCACCACCTCTAAGACACCTTGGGAGAAATCCTAGCCTCCACCTTCAAGATTTGAGCTCCTCTTCTTTCCTCTCTCTCTCCTCTTTTGCATACTTTTAATTCTATTTTGTGCTAGTAGATTTTAACTGGGACTAGATTGAGTGGTCATGGGTTGGCCACGATGTGGGTGTCAAATGGATTGACTTTGACCGTTGACTTTTTGATCAGTTGACTTTTGGTAACCTTTGGGTAGCATGGAGTATTTAACTAAGGTCCCGTAGTGGT
Organism: Lactuca sativa; assembly: GCF_002870075.4. Lineage (NCBI taxonomy): Eukaryota > Viridiplantae > Streptophyta > Magnoliopsida > Asterales > Asteraceae > Lactuca > Lactuca sativa. The sequence goes on along the minus strand of NC_056623.2, from coordinate 226,917,169 downwards.
TTGGCTTTAGGAAGCTTGGGTTGGCTGATCTATTGTTGAGGTAGTTGTGAGCTTTTGTTGAGTAGTTTAGGTGAGTTTGCTCACTATACTGTATGACACTAGGGATTGTATGTGCTTATAGTCTTTGTGACTTCTGATGTATGTGTTATATGCCTATATGTCAGTTTTCTACATATATGTGGGGTGAAATAGATCCGGGGGTAAATTAGACTCGGTACAGCCTTGTGTTGACATATGAGTTGAAATAGACTTGGGGGTGAAATAGACCTGATGGTGAAATAGACCCGGTATAGCCTTGGGCTGACATATGAGTTAAAATAGACTCTGGGGTGAAATAGACTTGGGTGTGAAATAGACCTGGTATATCCTTGAGCTAACATATATGTATGGTATATGGTATTTTAGGGAACTCATTAAGCTTTGTGCTTAAACGTTTTATGGTTTAAACATTTTCAGGTACTTCTAGTTTTAAAAAGAAGAGCCCAGTTTGATCGTACTGCATTCCCTAAAGATTTATTCTGTGATGATTATTTATAATTTTACTCTAATATTTTGAGAATACTTTTACTTTAGTTGTATTTTAAGATAATGTATGATTGGTTTTGACTAATTAAAAATGAAATTTTTACTCGGTATTTTTGGGACGTTACAAGTTGGTATTAAAGCTTTGGTTTGAGAGATTCGGGTACACTCTCGGGTGTGTCTTAACTCAAACTGAGTATTTCTAAAATATTTTAGAAGAAAATGATTTTCCAAAAAGCTTTTCTATGAAAAAAGGGTGCGATGCATGCAATCAGTCGAGCTCAAGTAAGTTTTCCCAAAATACCCATACATGTGATATGCTTATTGTTTTGGTATGAGTATGTGAGAATTTCATGTTAGATTAGGGCTAAGGATCTACTTAGCATCTTCATGATACAATGCTAGGGGAGATGCCTTTATATTCCTATTGATTGATCTTTTGGAACTTCTTGTTAGTATGGATTAAAATAGTGGATATAATAGCCTGATTAGGTTATGCTCTGGTTTGGATAACTCAATGTTCGAATGCTACTTGCTTTCTTCTTTTAGAGACCTCCGGTAATATTAGCTAACCATTAAGCGAATATGTAGGGTTACATGTTATATGGATTAGATAATTTTAGAATGTTAGGTTTAACTCTATTTCGCAGCAGTTTTCTAAGTCGAACCATGCTATGGTGTGACCTTACAATTGAAGAACTATCTAGTTCCTATGGCATGTAATTGTATTCGTAAGGTAGTTAGTAGGTACTAAAGGGAGTTTCTTCTACAGCTGATGGCAGAGAGAGGTGTAAAGGGAATCCTAAGAAATCCTAGGGATTCTGTTTAGCTCGACTTGCATTGTTTAGTAGTGTGTATTCATTTAGGAGCAAGTGTATGGGATTGGATATGATGGATGTGGATAGGAGTAGTTACTTAGTGGACGTGAGAAGATTCTTGATGAAAGTATGGATAGGTGTGGAAGGTTGTATTGAGCCCCTACTATTGGAAGCACATGATTCGTACTTGACTCGAGGAAAATTTTGGGGATTCTAAGGAACTAGTTAAGGGAAGAGGGCATGGTTTAGCACCATGATTCATTGTAGTATGTTTCCGTCTTTATCGATTTATCATTTATGGTTGTTCATGCCGAGGATGGATCTGGTGATTGTTTGGGCCATAGTGGCCATGTCTGTTTAGGTTTCAATGATGCAGACCCATGTAACTTAGTTTATTTCAAGTTCTAGAGGGCCTTTCTCAAAGTAGTGATAGTTGAGTCGCGGGACTCAAGAAGGAAATGATTTTATTGATTGGCTCGAGGATTACAGACGGAGGCTAAGTAATTAGCAGATGGATTGGGATGTCACTATTTTCAAAAGAGGTTGTGTTCTTCTATATTTCCATGTTTGGAGGAAAGATTAAGCAATCATGTGAATTTCATAGTTGGGGTGTAGACCCAACATGGCGCTAGATAGTATGGTTTGGGTGGCAAGTTTGGAAATGCACAAGATGATTCTTGTGGTATTATTGCCTTAAATGAGATCTAGGGTCTGCTTTATTCAAACATAGTAGGTTCAGGTGCTAATTGATTGATTCATAACCAAGGGAAGTGAATCGATAACGACAACTTCCGTTGTCTTTGATGTATCCCGATTATGAGGATGATGCCTCTTGTATTTATGAAAAGTTCTTGAAATGAATTAATGGATAGGGATTGGTAGGTGAGGTGTGTAGTATTTTGTTCTTTTTTAGATCAAGGACCAATGCTATGAATGGATTGTTATAATTATTGCTTATGCACATACACGGGATTCTTAATGCTAGAAGCAGTTTTGATTGGGAAGTTTCTAAGGTCTCCATCTGAGATTCGAAATACCTTTGACGTTGCTTGATCTTTATCTGGAAGACCATCTTACATGGTATAAATTCCATGGGTTAGGGATGCTATGCATCTGGGTGATCCAGTTTGATTTTAGTCTATTTGCAATATCAATTCGTGGTGGTTCGATCCCTAAGTGGGAGAGAGCTAGATACTCTTTTTATAGGATCAACGATCTATTCAAGTTATGGTTTCATAAGAATGGGTCATAAGGATTTGCGGTTTAGGTATGCAAAACTTTTGTTTAGGATTGGTCGAGACGGGAGTGCAGGGAAAGTTTCCATGAGATGTATGTGGTTAGGAATTCGTGAGTTGTCCTCATGACAGGAAGTTGTTGGACAAGGAGCTCGTTGTATCCAGTGGTTTCTTTCGGTATCATCAATGCTAGGTCAAGAGGTATTTGGGTCGCTCAGGTTAAGAAACGGTTGTTGAGGGATTTATCAGCTTGTTGTATAGATTGTTATCTATAGTCTAGGATGGGCAGTTGTTGATCGGTAAATCCACTTCAGAGTTTGGCATGGGTAGCTCCACATGGGCTTTGTACAAAAGTATATTAGATTAATGGATTAGTTGTCAATGCATTCTTGATTACTGGTCATTTCGCTCATCGTTGATAGTTAAGTTTCTTCGAAGGTCTCAAGATGTATAAGTTGAGGTTCAATGGATGTGCCAACCTATTTCCTAGTTCAATATGTTGGATATTTCGTTTTCTGGGTATGGGTACCCTCAATTGTTGGTTTTGGGGGTATTGTTCATAGGGTGCTTGTGTTTGGTAGAATTCCTTGGTTACTGGGAGTCCGGATGTCGAAGTGGCGTTGTTGTGACATCCCCATTTTCACAGACATAAAAGACCGATTTCGTTTAGGATTTTAAAATAAAATAAGAGTAATCTTTCAAAAGGTGTTGTGGAATTTGTCCCCAAAACAAAAGCATAAACAGTACAATATAGGCCTTACAACAGTTATTTATAACTACTGGCCTATAATCCAAAATCCCTCATCACCATCCAACTATACTCTTATTCCAGTACCTGTAACATAAAAAGTTGAGTGGGTCAGGCTTGGGAGCCTGGTGAGCATATAGGGTTTTCAACCCACAAATAATAAATTTATTAATTTCATCAAACAACAATAAATTTATCAATCAACAATAAATTTATAATTTTATCAACAAACAATAACTCCTATTACCCATTCCCATTATCATCACTTTACGTCCCTAAACACTTATTACAAGGGACCTAGCCTAAGGATCATCATCGGGATGGACAATATTGCTAAGGGGATTCCTCAGCCATATATGTCCATAAGGCAACCATGAGGGGGATGGAGTACATCGGTGAACAAATCGTTCACAAACACCTACAGGTTGTGGCCTACCAGTGTTCCACTGGACTATCTAGAAAGGTCATTGGTCTTCATCTATACTCCGCTAGATAACTAGAACAACAATAACAACATCGACGCCTCTCATCATTTTAACACACATCACCAATTTCATTCAACATCCATCTCGGGCGCGTCAAGCCTACAAATGCGTGTCTATCATGAGAAGGTGTAGGGTGACGTGGCCAACTTCGGAACTTGAACACGATTATGTTGGGCGTACTCCGATTTTTCAAACTTCAAAAATTTGTAACTTTCGCATACGAACTCTGTTTTTGACGTTCTTTATATCTATGTGTAGGTGAGATTATACTCTACAACTTTTGTTTGAACTCTTTCGGCTAGTTTTGTACTTATTTTTAAACTTATATTTCTAACAAGCCGGGAAAGGAAAAGTCTGTTAAAAAATTCATAACTTCTTCATCCGACGTCCGATCTCATCTGTCTTTTTACCGTTAAACTACAATCAACAAGATCTTCAATTCTCATTTAGGTTGTTTTGGCTAAAAATCACTCGATTTAAAATTCGAGTTTCGGGCTGCATACTGTTTTGCCAAATCTTAGAAAAATCATAACTTCCTCATACGAAGTCAGATTTGGACATTCTTTTTATGCATGCTCTCAGTTTAACATATACTACGACTTTCATTTAGATCGCTAAGGCTAAAAAGCAATTTATCGTAAACTCACTTTTTACGTCACACAACGTCGTGTTGGTTCTCTCGCGAAACTTCGACAGGTCATAACTTCTTCATTATAACTCAGATTCCGGTATTCTTTATATATCCGAAATCCTTATTTCAACCACTTCAACTTTATTCATAGATATCGGTTGTATCAAACATTTATTTTCGATGCTTATTTTTATCCTTAATTTATTAAATCATAATAATTAAGTATAAGCACATAATACTCAAATAATACATCTTTATTATTTCAAAATGAGTTACAAAGGCTGACCTAGACTATTACATCATCATTAACACTTTAGCTCGAAAACACGGGCATTACAATCCCCTCCCCCTTAGGATGATTCCGTCTCAGAATCCTACATCAGCAAACAAATGTGGATAGCGACTCATCATGTCACTCTCCGTTTCCCAGGTGAGATTTGGCCCATTCGTATGTTTCCATCGCACAAGCACTAAATTGACCATCTTACGTCGTAACTTCTTAGTCTTACGGTCAACAATTTCCTCTAATTCTTCAATTAACCTCTTTCTTTTATCCTACCTTAATTCAAAAATTAGAATTATGTCGGGAACTTCTCCCATGAACTTCCTCAAATAACACACATGGAAAGTGTTATGAATGCCATCTACTTCTTCAGGTAGTTCTAGCTTATAAGCTTGGTTCCTAATCTTTTGAAGAACTTTAAACGGTCCAATAAACCTTGGACACAACTTTCCCCTTTTACCCAATCTTATAAGTCCCTTCCATGGTGAGACTTTAAGTAAAACCGAATCCCCAACTTTAAATATTATCAGTTGTCTTTTCTTGTCAGCATAGCTCTTTTGATGATCCTAAGTTGCTAACATCCTATCCCTAATCACTTTCAGCTTTTCAACAGTCTGATGAACTATCTCGGGTCCCATAAACTGCTTCAAATTCAAGCTAGCATGATAGCGTTCGACACTTTTGTCCATACAAAGCTTGATAAGGTGCCATCTTAATGCTTGAGTGGAAACTATTATTGTAGGAAAATTCTACCAAAGGTAAATGTTCATCCCAATTACCTTGGAATTCTAGGGTACATGCTCTCAGCATATCCTCCAATGTTTGAATCGTTTGTGCGCTCTGACCATCAATTTGCGGATGGTAAGCTGTACTTAAACACAAATTCGTACCAAGTTCCTCTTGTAGACTTCTCCAAAACCTGGACGTGAAACGACTATCACGATCTGATACAATCGTTAAAGGAACACCGTGAAGTCTCACTATATCTTTCACATAGGTATTTGTAAGTTTATCCATAGACCATTTTTCATTGGCTGCTATGAAGTGTACACTTTTAGTAAACCGATCAACGACCACCCAAATCATGTCGTGACTGCTTTTCGTTTTGGGCAGCTTAGTTATAAAATCTATGGTGATGTCTTCCCATTTACCCATGGGTACAAGTAAAGGTTCTAAATTCCCATACGGTTTCTAATTTGGTGCCTTAATCCTCGCACATGTCACACACTCGACTACATACTATGTAACATCAAGCATCATCGTCGGCCACCAGTAGTAGGGTTTTAGATCCCTATACATTTTTGTGTTGTCGGGATGAATCGAGTACATGGTCTTGTGAGCTTCTTCCATCAGAAGATCTCTTATTCCTCCCGGTTTAGGTACACAAATCCTATCTTGGAATAACTTCAGTCCTTGACTGTTTGTATCGAGCACTATCGTTTTGCCCAAACGTTCTTCTTTTCGGTTATTTTTCCCTAAAGCTTCTATCTGAGCTTTATTAATGTTTACTATAACTGTTGAGACAACTTCAATTCTTAATGCTCTCAGAATTTTCTTATCAAGGCTCACTTTTTTGCTTAAAGCATCAGCTACAGCATTTTCTTTACTAGGGTGGTAAAGTATTTCACAGTCGTAATCCTTAAGCAACTCTAGCCAGCGTCATTGTCACATGTTCAATTCCTTCTGATTAAAGAGATACTGAAGACTCTTATGATCAGTGAAAAGTTTGCACTTTGTACCATAAATATAATGCCTCTATATCTTTAGGGAAAATATTACCGCTACCAACTCCAGATCATGAGTGGGGTAGTTCTTTTCATGTTCTTTCAATTTCCTCGACACATATGCTATCACCTTATCCATTTGGGTCAGAACACAACCTAACCCAACTCCAGATGCATAGCTATAAACTGCAAAGTCTTCAACTCCTTCGGGCAAAGAAAGAATCAGTGCTTCACATAATTTCTTTTTTAACTGCTCAAAGGCTTCCTTATGCTTTTCACTCCATGTATAAGTAGCTCCTTTGTGGGTCAAAGCTATCAATGGAGCAGCTATCGAAGAAAATCCTTGCATAAATCTTCGGTAATATCCAGCTAATCGCAGAAAGCTTCAGATCTCCATGGGACTCTTTGGCTGTTCCAAATTTATTATAGCTTCAATCTTAGCTCGGTCAACCATAATCCCTTCTTGGTTAACCACATGACCCTAAAATTGGACTTCTTGAATCCAAAAATCACATTTGGAGAACTTTGCATACAACTTCTCCTTCTTTAATACTTCTAACACTTCTCGCAAGTGTCCGCCATGCTCCTCCTGGATTTTCGAGTAAATCAGAATGTCATCTATGACCACTATCACAGATTTATCGAGGAATGATTTACAAACCATGTTCATCAAATCCATGAATGCTGCTGGAGCATTGGTTAGTCCAAAAGGCATAACCAAGAACGCATAGTGTCCATATCTTGTTCTGAATGCAGTCTTCACAATATCCCGCTCTCTCACCTTTAGCTGATGATATCCTGACCTAAGATTGATCTTCAGAAATAGCTCGAACCTTGCAGCTGATTGAACAAGTCATCAATCCTTGGCAAAGGGTACTTATTCTTTATTGTTGCCTTGTTCGTCTCTCTGTAATCTATGCACATGCTCATGCTCCCATCTTTCTTCTTTACAAATAACAACGGAGCTCCCCAGGGTGATGAATTAGGTCTAATGAAACTGTTGTCCAAGAACTCCTAAAGTTGTGTCATAAGCTCCTTCATCTCTTTCGGTGCTAATCGATTTGGTGCTTTTGCTATTGGTGTTGTTCCTGGCAATAAGTCTATTCTAAACTCCACTTGTCTATTACGGGGAAATTCAGGAAGATTTTTGGGAAATACTTCCGGATAGTCACACACCACTGGTATGCTGTACATTTCCTTCTTCTCCTTCTTGGCATCGATCACGAATGCCAAGTATGATGTGCATCCTTTAGACAGAAATTTTCTGGTTTCATTAGGGAAATGATTCCATAATTCACTCTGTGCTTGTCTCCGTACACCATAAATGACTCTTTTTCAAGCGGGTTTACCCTCACTATCTTTTTCTTGCACATATTTTGGCATCGTTGGCGCTAAGCCAATCCATCCCCAGAACAATGTTGAAACCATTCAACTCAATGGGTAACAACTTTTTGTGGAATTCGTTTCCATTCAAGTCGATGACAATATTCTTAATACAATTGCTAACAGGTATGAATTTGCCACTAGCAACTTCTACAATTAAGGTGTCATCTAGTTTTTCTATACGCAATGCTAGTCTTCCACCAAATTTATGCGATATGAAGGAGTAATTTGCTCCGGAATCAAACAATAAATTGGCAGGAAATCCATTTACAAGAAAGGTACCTGAAGCGACATCTGTAGCATCATTTGCGGCTTCCAATGTCATCTGGAAAGCTCTGGCTTTGACTTTGATGGGAGATTGGGCTTTTTTGCCTCTTTCTTCTTCGGGCAGTCCTTCAAAATGTACCTTTCTTCGTTGCACCCATAACAGACTTTCTTAGCGAAGGTGCATTCATTGGCATAATGCCCAGGATTTCCACATTTAAAACAAGTGACTTCTCCGTCACATTTCCCAGAGTGCTTCTTCTTGCACTTCTCACACCGCTTCGCTTCGGCTCCTGCTCCAAATTTCCTCGAACTAGATTTAGAGAACTTTTTCTTCTTGTTGGAACCTGAAGTTCCTTCAAACTTTCTCTTATCGCTAACTTCAACCTTGCTGGTGGTTCTTCCCTTGATCATATCTTCAATAGACTTGGCAGCCCAGATAACTGCCTCCAGAATAAGTGCCTGACGCACTGGCACCGCATACTCCAATGGAAGTCCCCTTGCGTATCTGTCAATTTTTGTCAGCTCATCTGGGACAATACGCAACGCAAACTCCATTTTGCCTATGAAGTTATTGGTGTATTCATCAATAGACATGCTTCCCTTCTTTAATGTCAGAAATTCATTTTCTAGTTGAAGCAGATTTTCGGCCGAGCAGTACTTGCGCTTGAAATGCACCAAGAACTCTACCCAAGTCAGTTACAATGGCTCGACATGACTTAGGGTCTTCCCCAGAGTGTTCCACCAACGAACAGTGCCACCTCTAAACTGATGCACTGCAAATATGGTTTGTAACTTGCCTTTGCAACCACATGTCATAAAGGCTAATTCCATCTCTGAGATCTCTAATCCATTACTCCGATGGGATCTTCTTTTCCAGTGAAAGTTGACGGCTTGCAAGTCATAAAATCTTTGTACTTGCATCCATTTTTCTCTACTCGTTCCTCTTGGTTATTCCTCCTATCCACAAGCGGTTTAGTTTGACCAATAGATTTACTATAATTTCGTTCTTCTGACTGACAGTCATTTAATTCCGGTTATTCAATAGGCATTAGTGGTTCACTCCTGTTGTTCAGCAACAGTTGCCTCATTTCCTCCCTTTGTTCAGCCATCATTGTTTGAATAATGGCTTGTACTCCAGCCATTGTGATTGGTTCTGGTGCAGCTTCTGTTATAGGCACCTACTCCATCACTTGGCGTTGAGGTTGCTAACTTCTATTTGCATTTCCAGCTCCACTTCGGGTTTTCGCCATTATGATCTATACATCAAATTAGGAGAATTTAGATCTTCATTCACTATGAATATTTAAATTCTCCTTATCACTCCGAAATGTTACATGCTAGTTCTAATATCGTAGTCGTACGCTTAGAATCCTGAACACATAAGGTTTCCAGATCCGGTCGGCAACAGACCATAGATCCGAACAAATAATGGCATATATGGAAAACATATAGCATTTTGCACATAAAAGCATTTTAGGCATCTTTCCTAAAATATGCAATTGCTCGTTTCTAAAATATGGTTGACACTTATCTCATGATCATGACTTAGCATTCGAAGTTTAAGTCTAGAAATCCTACAAATTCCTAGTTCACTTAAACTAATGCTCTGATACCAACTGTGACATCTCCATTTTCACGGCCAGAAAAGATCGATTTCATTTATGCTTTTAAAATAAAATCTGAGTAATATTTCAAAAGGTGTTGCAGAATTTGTCCCCAAAACAAAATATGATAAAAAAATTTATCAAATCATTTCTTAAAGAAATTTATTTTTCATTTCATCACAAAACTCAGGATGTCCACATCGATACAGACCAAAAGCATAAACAGTACAATATAGGCCTTACAACAGTTATTTACAACTACTGGCCTATAATCCAAAATCCCACGTCACCATCCAACTAAGCTCTTGTTCCACTACCTGTAATATAAAAAGCTGAGTGGGTCAGGCTTGGGAGCCTGGTGAGTATATACGGTTTTTAACCCACAAACAATAAATTTATTAATTTCATCAACCAACAATAAATTTATTAATTTCATCAACGAACAATAAATTTATCAATCAACAATAAATTTATAATTTTATCAACCAATAAAAACCCTGATTACCCGTTCCCGTTATCCTCACTTAACGTCCCTAAACACCTATTACAAGGGACCTAGCCTAAGGATCATCATCGGGATGGACAATACTGCTAAGGGGATTCCTCAACCATATATGCCCGTAAGGCAACCATGAGGGGGATGGAGTACACCATTGAACACATTGTACACAAACACCTACAGGTTGCGAGCCTGCCAGTGTTCCACTAGACTTTCTAGAAAGGTTCGTGGTCATCATCTATACTCCACTAGATGACTAGAACAACAACAACAACAACAACATCGAGGCCTCTCATCATTTTAACACACATCACCTATTTCATCTACCCATGTTATACCCAACATATTTGTAGACAAAAAAATATATATATACAGTTTAAATCATTTGGAGCTTAGAGCCTTGACTTTCTATATTAGTCAAGCGCACTCACTCTAACAGCGTACCTTTTGCATGATGAGTCTACTAGATGCGGTTCTACTAGCGGACACTCTTGGAACAATTGGAGTATGAAGTCCTCAAGTATGCGTATTATGGGGGTAAACATGTATAAAAACTTCATTCAACATCCATATCAGATAAGCAAACAATATTTATACTCATAGCATGTATTTTACAGAAAACACTTCATATTTATGTGTAAGATGTGACCACACACTCACTTGATTTGGCGATAATTGGGCAACACTTCATCTATTTAAATAATCGTTTCTGATAAAATCGGGATGTTTTCTAAAAAACCGAGCTTCACGTGGACAGAGTTTTGACTCGAAAACTCTTTTTCTTGGGATCTTCGAACTTTTCGGGACTTGCTTATGATGCTAGGATAGTATTTTTAGGGTTAGTGGTATTTATTGCAACAAAAAGGAAAGTAGAGGGTGAGAGGGTGAATATTTGTAAAAAAAAAAATCGGATGGCCCCGCTCACTATTTATAGTGGCTGAACAGTCGAGTTATGGTACGCGGGGCGTACTGCTTCTTCAACCAGTACACTGGGCGTACATCGAGTACACTGGGTGTACTAAGGGATTGTCTCGGACGCATCAAGGCAATGAACACGTGTCTATCATGCGAAGTTGTAGGGTGACGTGGCCAACTTCGGACCCTGAACACGAGTACGTTGGTCGTACTCCTGTACGCGAGGCGTACTCCGATTTTTCAAACTTCAAAAATTCGTAACTTTTGCATATGAACTCCGTTTTTGACGTTCTTTATATCCACATGTAGGTGAGATTATACTCTACAACTTTTGTTTCGACTCCGTCGGCTAATTTTGAACTTATTTTTAAATTTATATTTTGAACATGCTGGGACAGGAAAAATCCGTTAAAAATTCATAACTTCTTCATCCGATGTCCGATCTCTTCTATCTTTTTACCGTTAAACTACAATCAACAAGATCTTCAATTCTCATTTAGGTTGTTTTGGCTAAAAATGTCACAACTAGGAATTCTAATGCTTTGTAAACATTAAACAAGGATAACATTGTAACTAAAACCTGAAAGCATGTATGATGCTTATCCAATGACAACAAAATTTCATCAAACACCCTATACAAGCACTCAAATAGTCAACGGAAGATTGGAAACCCTAGAAATCCCAGTTTAAGTCCAATATGGACTAGCATTTCATTATTGGGCCTAATGGACCAATAAGCTTCCAATTCGACTATTTTGGGCTTAGAACTCTTAAATGGGATCTAATTGGACCCACTTTCATGAGACTTAACCTTTTTGGGCCTTATAAGCATAAAATGGACTAGTTTATCTTTAATGGGCCTTATTGGGCCATAACAAATCCAAATAGCTTTAATGAACTCAAATCCATTCCTTTATGCTAAATTTGGGCCGTGAACAACCCTAAAAGCCCAATGGGCCGAAAAATAATATTGGGACTATGGAGATTCGATCAAAGCCAAGAATTGGTCCCAAAAATCAATTTCCTTCATTTCATTTGGCCATTCTAGGCCCAAGAAAAAAAAAGGAAATAAATTAATAGAATTACAATTAAGAGCAAACTAATCAAAACATGACACTTCACTATTGTTTGGAGGACAACCAAGCTAAATGGAGCTCATACAACTAGACAAATCCCATGTTTCCATGCACACCCCTCACACCTCTCGTCTCTTTTTCTTCTTCGGCCGAGAGCAAGAGAAAAACACACATACACCTTCAAACTTCCTTCAAACTCTCTCTAAGTCTTCAAGAACATCTCCTTATCTTCCTCAAAAATCTCGAAAACTTAGAAGGGCTTCAAGAGAATCTTTCACTTATATCACCATCCTTGGTAAGTTGTTATCATACATAAGTTTTGATTTCTATCTTTAAGCTAAGAACACTCCTTCATATGGCTTCATTTCGTGATCATGCCTTCTAGGACCATCAAAGCTTAATTACTTCCTTTAAGAAAGCATTCAAGCCAAAAACAACCTCGTCTTCTCCATCTTTATTCAAAACCGAACACACAAACTCAAGGTGAGTTCATACCCCCTTGTTTTCGGTTTTTACTTGTTTTTAGGGGGAGAAAACAAGTATTATGTGATGATCTATGTGTGTTTGCATGCTATATGTGAATTCTTTAGTTTTTGGTTGTGATAATATGAAATATTTGTTATATTTCGAGATCTATAACAAAAAGGGTGAAATAATCAAGAACAAAAACTTGACAAACAAACATACATCATAGATCTAAGGGTCTATAAGTTTAAAAGGTGAAAAACAAAACCAAAAGAACCTTACAAGTGTCATTTTTGCAAATATAACAAAGATTGGGTATAAATTGTAATTTGTCAGTTTTATGAAGGTTATAAGTTGTTTATTAGCATAAAAGATAATTTTTATGAAAACCACACTTTTCAAAGGGTCATAAACATAAATTATAGCTTAATGCGCTTTAAATTGGGCCTCACGAGATTTTGGGCCCAAAGTTGCGAAAAAATGAGATTTAGAGGGGTTAAATTGGAAAACTTAACAAACTATGGGTCTAAGATGTAAATAAACTTTTTTAGGGCTAAAAATGAGTTTATTACTAAATTGGACTAAAAATGCAATGTTTCTGATTTTAGGGTCAAAACTGTAAAACTTATGGAAATTGGGCCAAAAAAATGTAGCTTTTTGCAAATAAAGGCTGGAAATGACAAATGCAATATTTTTGGACTGAAATTACTATTCAAATAAAGTTTGGGTGGAAAATGTCAATAAAAATGGTTTAAGGACCAAAAATGTAAATTTTTCGTAAAAGGGGACTAAAACTGTCATTTTTATAGAAAAAGGTGCCATAATGCTGAATCTAAATGGTTTTGGGCCAAATAAACGATTATAACTTTTGGGGTTAAAAATATCAAGTTTATAACGCATAGTTTTAAAAATATATATACATATAATAAAAACTTCGTTATAAATCAAACGTTAAAATGTTTCGTTATTGCGAATAAACATTTAACATACCACGAATACCAACAATACGAACTTAAATTCGATAAAACATAAGCAATTCAAAAATTGGGCTCAAATACCTTCTACATGTGCTATTGGGCCTTTGTGGCCCATATCATGTTTATTGGGTCTGATATATTCACACATGTTTATTGGGCCTCCTGTGACCCAATTACATGCATAAGGGACCCTCAATGGCTTTTACATGCTATTCGGCCTCAGTTACCCATTGGCATTGCTAGTAAGGTCCAAATCAAACATATGCATGATGGTCCAACGTGTCCGTCTCATACTCGACAACCTATAATAACATACATGATTAGTGGGCGTCTGCTGACCTCTTCTCTTCGTCTGTTAGGCTTATCTCTGTTGTTCAAGTAAACATAAAATTAGGTTGATAAACAAGGTTATTCAAATTCAGTTGGATTAGTGGGAAATAATGGGTGACACTATTAAGTGTCAATCGTAGTCTGTTATAACCAGAGTCTCCTAGAGGGAGAGCGAGAGTTTGTGTATAGATCTATACGGGGGTGACTCCCCCACACCTGAGCTCTTCGCTACAGTTGGACTCGGTCAGTCTAGGGTGACAAAAACTTAAATTAATTCCGGCATTCCCTAAAATGCCAAGACAGACGAACTAGTCATTATTATGCATGGTTATAACGACTAACATAAAAATCCAACACCATCTAAGTATTCAGGGGAAAACATATTCATTCGTTGTGACGATATAATAATATAAAACTATCATACTATTTATATCAGAAAACATCGGGTTTTCCGGGGGAACAACATTATTCACTCCTATACACTACAATTATAATACGATAATCAATTTTAAATAACAAACATTTTTACTTGTTTTGAAATCACATACACATGCACTTATGGGATCATCACATCTTTTCACAAACAATTTTTATATAGAAAATATCGGATTTTCTGGGTTTTACAAACGATACAAACAAGTTTTATATCAAACATGCTTATGAACTCACCAACATTATATATGTTGACGTTTTAAAAATAACTTGTATTCTTAAGTAACAGATAAGCTGAAGAACAATACCAAGTGTGTTAGAATGTTTCGTTTGAAAATTTTAAAACAATTTATGTTATGGATGTGTAATGTTTAAGCAATGTACTTGATGTGAACAATGACAGTTGTACTATGTAATGTTGGTGATGTATGTGTTGTTCATGTATATTCATTGTGATGATAATTCAATTTAAGTCAAGCGATCCCTCGAACATTTCCGCCGTCTGGTTTGGGGGTGTGACAAAAAATCACTCGATCTAAAATTCGAGTTTCGGGCTGCATACTATTATGTCAAATCTTAAAAAATTCATAACTTCCTCATACGAAGTCAGATTTGGACATTCTTTTTATGCACGCTCTCAATTTAACGTATACTACGACTTTCATTTAGATCGCTAAGGGTAAAAAGCACTTTATTGTAAACTCACTTTTTATGTCACACGGTGTCGTGTCGGTTCTCTCGCAAAACTTTGATAGGTCATAACTTCTTCAGTATAACTCAGATTTCAGTATTCTTTATATCTTCAGAATCCTTATTTCAACCACTACAACTTTATTCATAGATATCAGCTATATCTTACATTTATTTTCGACACTTATTTTTATCATTAATTTATTAAATCATAATAATTAAGTATAAGCACATAATACTCAAATAATACATCTTTATTATTTTCAAAACGAGTTACAAAGGTTGACCTAGACTATTACATCATCAGTAACGATTTAGCTCAGAAACAAGGGCGTTACAGTTGTTTAGTTTTTTAGATATGGCTTTGGATCTATGTAGATTCTAATGTTCGCATGTCGCGGCGACAGGGTTGGTATCTGGATTGATTTGACCATAGATTTAATGACATATCTGAATAATTTTAGAAGTTTTTTTCAATCTACTTACGTGTTGGTGGAATCTATTAAGTTTCAATCAAGATGTGGGGTCTTGTTTCGATGGTTCATGTAGATGTTTATGTTAGTGGTTGAGGTTTGTCACTTCGTCGGATTTTATGGTACTTCACCCTTTAGGTAAGGTTGTGAAGAAGAAGGAATATAGTGGATCTAGGGTTAGGTACGTGGTTCCCCTTGGGGGTGTGTATTCTGGTAGTACATCGAGTATTGTCATGCGGGGTGTATGTGTACTGAATAAGATAGGAATCGAACATTTGGTTAAAGTTATTGGCTTGGTTCTTATTTTGTTTACAGCCTTTAAATTGGGGCAAGAGTACAACCGCCTACCTCATTTGTGGGTTGTGTGTGACCATGTTTGTTACACCCCGCTAAAGCGGAAACACGAGGCATGGCAGTATAAAGGGTTTCATAGCAAAAGTTAAAAGACAACACCAACCATAGTATTAAAAATCATTACAAATTTACAATGGGTTTGAACAAATTTTAACAGAAATTACAATGTAAATTGAAATCCAACACATGTGAATGCTCCTAACAGTGAAGTGTCCCTAAGTGCCACTTACTCGATAATTCCTGAAAACGCATGTAAAACGAGCGTCAACTATAAATAGTTGGTGAGTTCACAAGTTAAAAATAATATTGGCTTCATGAATCGAAATCAAAATTTTGATATAAGTTTTCATAGATAAAATATATTGCTAAAATGAGTAAATAAGTTTGTGTAAACAAAGTTCGTTGTCATCATGAGAAATAAAGTATGTTGCCCAAAAGAGATGCAACGTTCATATCCTCATGGGAAATAAAGTTTGTTACTAAAATGAGTAAACAAGTTTCATTGCTACAAGGAGCAAATAAGTCTATTACTATAAGAAGCAACTAAGTTTGTTGCTAAAACAAGTAAATAAGTATTTAGTAACAAAATTTCGTTGTTATAATGAGATACAAAGTTTATTGCTATAATAAGTAACGAGTTTGTATGTGTATGAGCAAACAATGAGTTCCCAACCAAGCTTATGACTGATGCCCTATCAAGATCTATGCTTATCGTTCCATAGATTATATGGTATCATGCACTCCAGCAATCGGGCGAGTGAGGAGTTGTCAATTCCTAATAGCGCTATCCACAATGACCATTGGCTCAAAGAGTTAATGGTTGGAGAAAAGTGTAAGGGAAGGGACTTAAGATGATAAGTTTTCATGTTCCGTGTTGCATAGACATACATAGAGAGAGATATAGAAATAAAATAATAATCAAGTTTGATACAAATCCATTTAAATACAACGAACAAATAATAGTTTTTCGGACATGCTTTTCCACCCCAAAACATAAAAACCGAAAATAGGGGAGTCATGAATACTCACAATATGCATTGAGATGATTCAAATGGTGCCTTGGACTACGCTCCACTCGTACCACTATCATTTTCCTACGACGATGTTACACACTAATGAGTCTCTAATTTAAATCTAATACGAATATACTTACTACTACAATAGAATTATGCCAATAATGTGTCAAAATTTGATATTGTTAAGTTACAAACATTTTTCTGAAATGGTGAAATTTTATAGCTCATGTGGTTAAGACCATTTTGGATATTAATTTCCAGATTTTTGTACTATTAATTAAGGGTATTTCAACACATTTAAATGTGTTTTAAGCTCTTAAAAAGCTAAAATATTATCAAATAGTTTCCAAAAATTCTCAAACTTTGTATTTTCCTTCTAAAAACAGTAGAGTTCTTCCATAAATTTTCCCTTGAATTTTTGATGTGATTAATTATTTTTCCAAATTTTTAAGCCTTCATAACATATAAATTCATGAAAAATAACATTCAAAGGATAAAAATTCCCAAAATTTTAATAATACGGCCATTAGACATACTTGAGCTGGGAAAAATATAAAAATGGTATTCTAAATTGTTTAACCCAAATTTTTTGATTTTTGTGCATTTATTCTAGTAAAAATTTCAATAAATAGAAAACAGTTTCCAAAATTACCCAAACTTTTTTTATTGATGTTATTAAACATTATTAAGCTGGGAAAAATATAAAAATGAATTTCTAAACTATTTAACCCAATTTTATGATTTTTGTGCATTGTTTCTAGAGATGCAACTGGGGGGCGGATATTGGCGGGGACTGCAATACCCGTCCCCGTACCCAAACTCCGATCACCACACCCATCCCCGCCCCCGCCCCGCCTAATCCCCGATGGATTTGGGTAATAATATCCCCGCCAGGTACGGTAAACCCGATGGATACCCGTTTTGAACAAAAAAAAATCATACAAATAAATAAAAAACACTACTAGAAACATTAGTTTTAGAGACGGACGAATCCGTCGCAAATATGCTGCTAAATATCATTTGCGACGAATCAACCACAAACATACTCCATAGCGAATTAAAGGGTGGCTAATAACTTAGCGAGGGAGTTAGCGACGGATTAGTTTTCTCTTGCGACGACCTTAGCGACAGAATATACATAGCAAAATAGCACTTAATACTGTTATTTAGGACATTGGCGACAAAACCTAATAACAATATTCCGTTGCTAATCCCTTGCAAACCTCTATATCTGTTTTTTTTAATCCGTCGCTAATCCCTCTCAAACTTTAGACGTGATTTTTTTTATTTCCGTCGCTGATCTCTCACAGATTTAAGATGTCATTTTTTTTTCTTTCCGTAGCTATTCCCTTGCAAATACATGATATCATAGTTTTGTTTGTTTTGAATCTAAAACAAAATAATACCAAAAACTCAAATAATTAAATTAATCCCAAAACAAATATTAACATTTAAATACCAAAAACATCCAATGATTATGCAATCCAAAACCAAACTTTAACATTAAAATACAAAAAGAATCTAACCATCAAAGTTTACCAAAACATCCATAAACATCAAATATCAAAGTTTAACATTGATTGATATTTGATTTCAAAGTATAATGTACCATAATTCTAAATTTCCTCTCATATTTTGCATTTCCGCATATACCTTCTCCATTGTTTGATATCTTGCGTCCAAAAGAAGGATCAAAATGGAATTGGATTCCAATTCCCGTTCAATCCCATGGAATTGGGAGAGCCAATTTCAACTTAGTTTTTCCTGCAATGGAAGGAAACTTGGTTGCTTGATGTCTTCATGCTTTTTGCTAGATTCAGGGTCTTTGTTGGAAGCAATGTTTTTCTGTTGATGAAAAAGAGATTAGTGTCTACTCATTTGAAACCAAATGCAGGATTGGAATGGAATTAAATTCCAATTCCAACCAAAAAGCAAATACACATAAACATAAACATCAAATTTGTAATCTCTTAAGCATAAACATCAAATTTGTCTTGCCATGGGCCCTTCTCTGTTTGCATGCAACCGCCTTTATCAACTAAATTTTGAGTTACAAATACACCTAACAAGATGTATGTTCTAAGGGTCATTCTTTAGATGGAATGGAATGGACAAAGGAGTGGAATGAACAAGGTAATATAAGACAAATAATAAATTTGAGGTTTGATCCGGAAAAAAACACAAAATATAAGGATTTTTATAAGATTAACCCTAAAAAGAATTTCATTGAGCATAGTATTAAAACCCAAATAACTTTACAATAAAAACAACAGTTTTTTAGTTATATTCATACCAAAATTTGTAATTTAATGAAAATATAAAATATAAAAATACCTGGCCTTTGATGATTCTTCCAGCACGATCATATTCAACTTCTCCTTCACTTGAGATTCCAGCTTCTCTTTGTTCACTTTATAATTCTTATACAACAATTCAGCTTGTGAAGGAGCAGCTTGCATATGGACATCATTGCCCATCTCAAATGCTTCCTATGCTTGCCCACTTACTCTATTCTGGTTATCCCCCTGCAATTCAACAACATATAATAATATTAATTTTTGAGAAAATATTTATAAAAAAAAAAATAAATAAAGATAAATCAATAAAGGTTATTACTCACAGCATAGAACTTCTCATTTTTTATAATTCTCATTTATAAAAAAGTTAATTATTAAAACATACCATTATACCTGCCAACAAAGAGGTTCTAGAATCCGCAATTGTTACACAACCATCACTGCAAAATCCTGAAATTGAAAAACATTGGTAAATAAAAAAAAATCTACATTTTTTTATAATTCTTAATTTCAGATGAATAAACAAGAATAGCCTGAGATTACCAGTAGTTGTATCTCCAATAAGGACATCCCCCATATCAAACTAAAAACAAAAAAGAAAAATGAAATTTAGATAAAGAACTATATATATATATATATATATATATATATATATATATATATATATATATAACACACATATATATTATAACATATATATATATATATATATATATATATATATATATATATGTTATAATAAGATAGTTACCTGCCAATAACCCTTTTGAGTCACAGGTACATATGTGTGTTTGGCCTTAAAATGATTAGGATCGACCTTGATTTACGATGTTGTACCTAAAAGGGTATGCAAATATCTTAATTAACAATTTGAATCTGAGTAAATGACCATTTTACCCTTTATTTAGAAATAACACTAACATATTAAGCCACCTCTGTTAGAAATAACTCAAAGAAACATTGCTTTATATATGTTATGATTAATTTATGTATCAATTAAGTCAATAAGAAACATGGCAAGGAAACTACCACACAGGAACAACATTTCCAACAGAGATTTCTTGAAATCCAAGGCCAAGAGTACCATCATACTTGGCTGCTAAGAAAGTGATGTCAGGTTATTTTGTTGCTTCTATAAAATCCTGTAAAAAAAAAAGATTAACAGAAAAAGTATAATGAAAAAATAGTAGTTAAGTGAATCAAAAACCAAAATTTCTTAATTCTTACCTGTTCTTTAACAACAAGATCACCAAGTTGAACAAAGTCTTGGCTAAAGATACCAAAGATAGCTCAGTTCCATATTGAATAGCAGCAGATGTCCCTAATTGACATATGAAGAAAATACAGTTAATTACTAAAATGCCATCAAGAAAAAATCAAAAGAGGCTATATATCTTTTTCTTGTAGGTGCTTGAATGGCTCGCCTTGTACTTTGAGTGAAAAAGGCAAGCAACCTGTATCCATATCAAGAATTATAAGCACGTGATTGAAGCTATAGATTGAGAGAAATCTTGAATTAGAAAAGTCAAAACTCACTGAAAAGTAGCACTTTGAAGAAGGCACCCATAGATTAGATCTTCCAGTATCAAAGATCACAGTGAACTCTGAGAGGGAGTTCCAATACCAATCTCACCATAATACTAAGCATCCATGTAGTTCTATAATGCAATAATGTTAGTGTTTGAATATGTGAGAGGGCCTCCAAGACCAAAGTTTCTTCATTATCTTCATCATCACTAACAACTTCTTCCACATTTTGAGTGTTACCCTTTTCCTCTAACTTCTTAAGTTGTTGATCTTTCAAGAATTTCTTTCTAGCTTCATATCATTCAATCACATGAGCATAAGATGTTGCATCATACCCATTCAACCTGTCTCTTTTTCCATCATAATCAAGCTCAAAAGTCTCTATTTTCTCATCAGGTGCTATGTTTTTACTTGTCCATTTTGCCCCTAGCTTACGTGGCCTCTCCATGCATCTCTTGGTTGTGTGTGTCATAGCTCCACAGCTTAAAACAATTAAAAATTTTAGCAATCAAGTTATAAATACCTGAAAAGTAAAATAAAATTTGCTTACTTTTTGCATGCACCCTTTCTGTACTTATCAACTTGGTATATTTTTGCTCCTCTGTCATACCATGACTTTGTGTAATAGGGATCTGACTTCCATTTCCTTTGATGTTTTAAACTCTTCAAGACACAAAAAAGATGGTTTTACTTTTAGTTATATGGTGACATGATTAATGAGAATGCAGGAAAAAGAAAATGGAAAAAAGGCATACAGGTCTCTCTGTATTAAGATACCAAGGAGCAGATGACATATACTGAGGAATATGTGGATTAATTTCTTTTCCATCTTCATCAACTTCTGCAGGAGCAAGCCCAACTTCTCGGGCTTCTTCAAGTTCCATCTGTTTCATGTGATCCTTCCGGGATTTGAAAGCCACTGCAATCAAAATGAAGATGGTGTGATTGGTGAGAAACTTATTTTCAAGTTAAAACAGACTCTTAATTTAGATTACATAATGGTAACTATTTTAGGAGTTTTACATGATGAAGTTATGATTCTCTTGTGAACCAATGAACATTAATCGTGTTCCCACTTCTATCTGAAGTGAATCCTACATGTAGCCCTGTAACAGGGGCAATTTAGTCTTTTAACTTGTTAGATAATAAAGTCAAATTGGTTACTATCACATACTT
Organism: Lactuca sativa; assembly: GCF_002870075.4. Lineage (NCBI taxonomy): Eukaryota > Viridiplantae > Streptophyta > Magnoliopsida > Asterales > Asteraceae > Lactuca > Lactuca sativa. The sequence goes on along the minus strand of NC_056623.2, from coordinate 226,895,242 downwards.
GATGAATATCTCCCATGAAATGAGAAAGAAAGAGCAGCGCTTCTATGAGATTATCTGCAAATATATAATAATGTTTTTCATCTATAAAGTTGATAAAATCTAGAAGCAAAGAATCAGATGAAGAAATATGTGAAATTAATTACACTGAGATGTTTGTTTGCCATAGTCGAGTAGCTGAGTGGTGTAGTTGTTAATTGCTCCGGCAACGCATCTTCTGGCCACTCCATATATTCTTGTCGTTTTGACATCAAGACCCTTGTCAAATGCCTAAACCCGGTACCAAATTCATATCATACAAATTCATCCTGTGAAATTATTAAATTGTAATAGGAAAAACAAAATGTACGTCAGCAACAAGAAAACCCTAGGAAAACCAAAAGTAAGGAGTTATGGAAGGCAGAGCTTAGAAAAACAAGTTCTAATTTGGTCTAAAATGAAAGAGAAGAAAGAGAGCTACATGAAAATAGAACTTATAGACAACTAGAAACCAAACTAGGAAGGTGATGAAGGCTAGAGTTTACGATAAATGATGAACCAATAGACCAATTGTTGTTGTACGAAACGGCGAGTCAATGACGAAAGCATATGGACCGAGAGGAAAGAAAGAGATGATGTGATTTATGAGGTTTTCCTATACTTTTCAAGTATACTTCAAAGAGGGACGACGCAGGTGGACAGTGGTGGAGGTGATTTTCCGGGCGAAGGAGGAATTTGAGTCGACAGAGGTCGATTAGGGCTTTTGGAGAAAATTGTTTAGAGTTTGGGAATGAAAATAAAACAAGGGAAAGAAAAAGGAAAGAAAAGCGGGGAATGAAAAAAAAAGGTGGAGTCCATTTCTGTGAGCGACTGGCGAGGGATGGGAAAAAAAGACGTGTGATTTTTAGTAGTCCGCCGTTGTTCCCTCACTAAAATGTTTTAATTTGCGACGGATTGGCGAGGAGCGATTTTGTCGATAAATTCTTGCAATTCAGTTGTTGATCCATCCGTAATACCTCTCTAAAAGTTTATAAGTATTTTGGTCGAAATATTTGTGCGTTCCGTCGCTGATCCCTCGGTAATCCGTCACTAATTAGCTACGGATAAAATTCGTAGCTAATTCCGTAGCTGAAGGTTATGTTTCTAGTAGTGAAAGACAATCATCTTTTATTCTTTACACAACCGATATCAATTCAAAATTGTTAAGAGGTATACTATACACACAACCACAACTGTTGGAAGCATGTTTAAAAGTTAATCCTAAAACTTTTGGTTCTCATTTGGAGTGTGTAGCCGTATGACGTAAAGCTTTTCTCATTAAAGGGTGTATCCAATCATACAATTACAATGTTTTTTTCTGTAAAGTATTGCTATACACATCTTGATCAAACTAAAAAACATTCCAAAAACACCAAACATTGCTAATTCTTCAAGTCATAGTGATTTTAGGTCTTCATCAACGATGATGATCGTCGTTCAACGGAATGAATATTGATGCTTAAATACGTCGATGAATAGAATAGATGATCGGAGAATGGATGCCAATGCTTGATTCCATGATTCTTGGTGGTTGGATGTCGAAGTGTGAAGAAATACATGCCACTAAGATTCGAAGTCTGAAAGAGATGAAGACGATCCAGTGCTTGATGATACTCAGATATCTAGAAAGATTCGATTTCATATAACATAAAATCGATTATTGCAAATCAGGTTCAGACATTGAGTTCATATTACAAAAAATCAAGTTCATAGCAACATCGGGTTGATACTAAAAAAATGAGTTCATACAAATTAAAGCATACTCACATTAAACTAGTTCGGTAATTAACAAGTTATAACCAAAAACGAGTTCGAAAATGAAAAAGAAACTTACATGGGGAGTTGTCCATGGTCACAACTGAAAGGAGAAACTTCTTTGATTGTTTAAATTTAAATGGGGAAACTAACGCCTTGTTCCCGAGTTCTACTTAAGGAGAGAAATGGGAGGATACGGAGGGAAAATGAGGGGTGACGAAGGAAAACTGTGTTCCCGAGTTTCATTAATGGAAGGAAAGTGAGGGGAGGGGAAGGATTTTGGAGCCATATTTTCCTCCCAAATTGGACGGATTTGGAAAGAAAGTGAGGGGAAGGAAAATTTCAAGTTTTATTTTCTTTTTCCTCCTAACTCGGGAACACAAAACATAAAATTTTCCTTTCATTTCCTCCGAACTCGGGAACACGGAATAATTAATATTTTCATTCACCTCCCTTTCTTTCTGTCAAAATTTTCCATCCTTTCCTTTAATGAATTTAAGAAAAAACTCGCGAACAAGGCGTAAAGGTTTTCCTTTTTATTTTAATCGAAGACACACACAACCGTTCAGTGTTATTGTAAATTGATACTCCATTAAATAGTAATTAAAGTGAACAGAATTCGATATATATATATATATATATATATATATATATATATATATATATATATATATATATATATATATATATATATCGGGTCTTAACGAGGCGGATAGTATCATGCTCGTCCCCGCCCCATCCCCGCTTCGGGTACAAAATGTAAACTCCATCCCCGATCCGTTACCCGTTAAGGCGGGTAATACCTGGTCCGATCGGGTCGAGTATCCGCGGGCACATAAGTCCACGGGTAATACCCGGTCCAAACTTTTTGTATTACTGTTATTAAACATTATTAAGCTGGGAAAATATAAGAATAGATTTCTAAACTGTTTAACCCAATTTTATGATTTTTGTACATTTATTCTAATAAAAATTGAATTAAATACCGCGGGCACATAAGTCCACGGGTACAGTTTCCAAAATTATCCAAACTTTTTGTACTACTGTTATTAAACATTATTAAGCTGGGAAAGTATAAGAATGGATTTCGAAACTGTTTAACCCAATTTTATGATTTTTGTACATTTATTCTAATAAAAATTGAAATAAATAGAAAACAGTTTCCAAAATTACCCAAACTTTTTGTATTACTGTTACTAAACATTATTAAGCTGGGAAAAATAAATGAATGAATTTCTAAACTGTTTAACCCAATTTTATGATTTTTGTGCATTTATTCTAATAAAAATTGAAATAAATACAAAACAGTTTCGAAAATTACCCAAACTTTTTGTATTACTGTTATTAGACAGTATTAAGCTGGGAAAAATATAAAAATGGATATCTAAACTGTTTAACCCAATTTTAGGATTTTTGTGCATTGTTTCTATTAAAAAGTTGGTTTAAGTGTATTTTATCTTGGGAAAATAGAAGAAAAATAGTATATAGAAGAGAAAAAACATAAAACTTTTATTTACAGTTCTAATATATTTTAAGGTCTTCTGGTAAATTTTCATAAATTTTGGATGAGTAAAACTATCTTTCCTGTTTTTAGTCCATTATAAATAAAAAAAACGAAGAAAAATAAGGATACATTATGAAAAATTCTAAAAATATTTTTCTAAGTCTTCCACATAAAGTATAAGCTGCAAAAATAATTATATACCCTTTTCAAATTGTCTAAAGCGGTTTTATGATTTATTGGGGCTAAACAAAAAGAAAATTAAAAACCATGCTAAACAGTAACAAAAATCGATGAAACTTAATGAGGTGTCATTACTTAGCATATGGGTCATCCAAAAATTTATCTAAGATTTATAGACCTCAGAAAGTATTTTATATAAATTATTGACCTATTTTATTGCAATAATTATAATAATTCGAGAAAAATGAATTATTTTCTAAAAATTTGTTGAATATCACAATTTATTGGCAGAATATAGGAAAAAATTGGATTTGTTCAGAAAAGTTGTTTTAGATATTTATTTGGGAATAAAATCTTTATAAACCTATTTGAAAGCTTTTAACAACAAACTTTGATCATCTAGCATCTAAGCTTGAAGATCTTCACATGCATGTTGGTTTGAAACTCATTCATGAGTTTGAAATGGTCAAAAATCGTTTTTGAAAGAAAACTTAGGGTGCATGTGGTGTTTTTCCACCAAAACGTGTAGAAAAGTGCATTTCCATGGTTTTGACTTAGGTTTAGGTCATGGATCTTCACCATTTTGTAACATGCAAGATGTTTTTGGTGAAAATCTACCACCATCATCATCAAAACTGAAGTGAATGAATATTCACACAAATTTTCTAAGAGAATGGTGTAGAAGAAGAAGGAAATGCAAGCAAAACCATGAAACATGAAGGAAAATGAAAGGAAATCGTGTTCTACCTTAATGAACACCACTAGATGATGAAGATTTTGAATTTGAGGTGTGTTCTTGGACTTGTTTTATGGAAATTTTCGTGATTCCTAGAGAAACAGGAAGAGAGAATAGAGAGAAAATAAAGTTAGGGAGTGTGAGAGAGAAAGTGAAGTATGGAGAAATGGAGTGTGGAGGGGAATTGATTGAGTGTTTTGGGAAGAGGAGAGAGAGGAGAGAGAGGAATCCGACTTTTGAATGGAGAGAGGGTCTCCCTCTTTTAAGTTTTATAACATATAACTTTATTTTATAAAAATATCAAGTTTTTACAAAATATGGACCTTATCTTAATTTTCCTTCACAAAACCTAGATTTTTGGCTTAGAAAATAAGGTTAAATACTAATGACTTGAATTTTATTTCTCATTGGTTATATTTTACTAAATTGAGTTATTTTAAATTGATATTATATAGTCCATACCAAATTTTATGGATTTTTAGGCGTTAAAGTTTATAAATTTGAGTTTTTAGGGTTTTTAGGGTCTTGAGATTTAATAAATATTTGGATATCAAAATAAATTGAATTATTTGAGATTTCAAATATAATAGAGTTTCAAACTCTTTTCTTGTTAAAAAAAGAATGTTTGTAATTCACTTTTAATAGTTTATTGGCATTCTATGTAGTGATTTCGAGATTCAAACGAAATTGAGGAATCAAGTATACTAGTCCTAGTCTTCAACTTTGACTTAAGTTTCTATGAGACTTTGACCTAATTTCTACTACTAGGTCAAGTGCATGATGTGTGTATATGATTCAAGAAAAGGTGTTCGAGTCAAGGAATAGCCCGAATGTGGATAGTCACTACAGTTAAGTAGTAGTAGACGTCACATATCAATGTGAAATCTAAGTACACTATCCTTCAATTCTACTTGTTTCCGAGTTTCTAGTAGGTTATAACTTAGCTTCTAGTTACAAATTCTAGTATGTTTCGTGCCTATACGTGCAACTAAGTTTATTCAAATCTAGAACCGACTCAAATTTTGACAGTTGTCACAATGTTTTTGTCTAATTTTTTTGTTGGTAACAACATATACTATGAAAGGAATTGAGTGTTATAGAAAGGTTTGACTCATGGTATGTTTTGGTTAGTATTAATAGGGTTGTTGCTCAGGTTCCTACAAGTATATGGGATGATGATTAAGTACCTTTAGGCCCTTGTGGTGCTGGTCGCAGGTCTTCAGGACAATAATGGAATGACGGCAAGATTGGCTTAGTATTGTTAGCTTATCTTTCTAATGGATAGAGGGTGTCACTATGTATCATGAACCATTGGTTGTATGACTCATAAGGGTGGGACCCGGTAGTCATTTTATTAAGACTCTTAGGTATCAAATCATTGGTCTTATTGGCATGTTTAGGTGTTAGCGTCGTGTTGGGAGTCAGAAGACCATGTGAGTAGCTGGTTGGGATCATGTGGATAGTAACAGGTTGATGGGCGTATTAATTGTGCATCAGAAGCCTCTTGTTGAATTGTTTTCATTATGAACCATGTTTGCTTGTGGGTTATATATTAGAGGTTTGGTTACTAGTGTTGGGTATTGGTTTTGAAATCTTGAGTCATGGAGTTCGCTGTAAATGTCTCGAGTAATTTGTCAGGTAGATGTACACCTGTGCTGACGAGGGATTCAGATCCAATGTAAGAATTCTTGGATTAACCATCATTATGTCCGTAGGAGTAGTAGGTTGGTGATGACCTTTTAGGAAGTTGAGTGTGTATTTAAGGCTTTTGGGCATAATTTCCGGATTTAGTTTTGGTTGAAATTCATGATCGGTATGTGTGAGTATTCGTTCTGCATGGTTTAGTGGTATTCCTAGTCTGGGCTAGGGGTAGGTACGATGAATGAATGATCATCAGTCTTAGGGTATCGTTATGAAGTTTAGACTGATTCCTTCATATATATATATATATATATATATATATATATATATATATATATATATATATATATATATATATATTTTGGGGGGGGGGGGGGTATGTTGATGTTGTTGGTTTGTGGTTGGAGTTTTGAGAATTCCCAGTTTGAGTGGTTTTCATTGGAAGTTGGATCTTCAGCTAGGAAGAGAAGATAATTATTGTGGTTGATTATTTTCAATTTATTGGGTTATTGTTGGAAATTATGGGATACCAAGTGGTCTCTCTAGTTTTCTTTATACGATGTCTTGATTACGAAGTGGTTAGAGGAAGGTTATGGGATACGTTGGTGTTCTTTTTAGAGATTCAAACCAAGACAGATTTCGAGGACAAAATCTAGTTTAAGTGGGGGAGAGTTGTAACATCAGGTTTCAAGAAGTTTCTCATTTTAGGATTATAGATAATAAATGGATCGAGGAAAGGCCTTAGGCTTCAAGGGAATAAGGTTTAGAACCTATTGCATATTGATTATATTGGTTATGTTATCTAAGCTTTGGTTTTGTGTTTTACAGTCAAAGGCGAAAGTGGTAATAGTAATGTTTTGGGCTTCCTTTATGGATTACTGTTTTCAGTTCAGCATGTGTTATTACAAAATTAAATAGATAGAAGTTTTGGTCTCATCATTACCTTTTCGTGGGTATAAAGACCGCCAAAAATTGAGTTGAAACGAAGAAGTTATGATTGTTTGAAGCTGGAAAGGATTTGGGCGAAAACCGTCACCACAAGGTGGTGAGATGGAACCACGAGGTGGTGGTCACCACGGAGTGGTGAGTCGAGACTACGAGGTGATGATCTGTCAGGCCTAAACCCATGATTTTAGGGTTTTTAACGTAATTAAGATTAATGTTCTGCATTTATGAGAAATTTATCAGCCTCCACCTTCAAGATTTGAGCTCCTCCTCTCTCTTCTATCCTCTTTTGGATGATTTTTAAGATATTTTTATGAAACATAAAGATTAAGGAAGTAAGGAATGATGCTTCAAGCTTGGATCCATCAAAGGCACAACATTTCTGGACTATTGTAATTATAAAGTTCCAACCTTGCTCATTAGTTCCTTAGATCTCTTCATATGTGGTTTTTGCACTTTTGGTCCATTTGATGAGTGACCTTAGAGTTAAGTGGACTCCAAGACCTTTTGATCAGTTTGGAGTGTTTCTTGGACCTCATGGACTGGGAAAGTTATGATCTTTTGCCTTCCCTTTTAGCCATGCAAGTTATCTTGGTCATTTAGGTCATTTTGGGGCAATAAAGTTTATATCTTGAAGGAGTGTGACATTATTATGGATAAAGTTGGAAACTTTATCCATCTAGACATCTTGTTGATTCAGATCTGAAAGTGAGAGACTTGGACTTAACGAATTAAGTTGAGAAAGATGCATTTTTGGGTCCCTTTATGACATAAAAGTCTAGATCTTGGTGGTTTGGACCAACTTAATGGATAAAATTGGAAAATTTATCCATTATGAAGCCATTAGGAGTCAGATCTGATGTTTTAGCTTTAGTCCTTATGAATTAAGCTCCTTTTGAAGAAAAACCTTTTAGACTAAGGACCACAGTGTGGCCATGGAAGGCCACGCCATGGGTTGGCCACGATGTAAGTGTCAACTAGATTGATTTTGACCATTGACTTTTTGATCAATTGACTATTGGTCAATCTTGGGTAGTAGGGAGCATTTGACTAAGGTCTAGTATCGATTTGGCTTTAGGAAGCTTGGGTTGGCTGATCTGTTGTTGAGGTAGCCGTGAGCTTCTGTTGAGTAGTTTAGGTGAGTTTGCTCGCTATATTTTTGGACACTAGGGATTGTATGTGATTGTAGTCTTTTGTGACCCCTACTGTATGTGTTGTATTCCAATGTGTTTGTTTGCTGTATATATGTGGGGTGAAATAGACTCGATATAGCCTTGTGCTGACATTTGAGATGAAATAGACTCGGGGGTGAAATAGACTTGTGGATGAAATAGACATGGTATAACCTTTGGCTGACATATGAGTTGCAATAGACTCGGGGATGAAATACACACGGTGGTGAAATAGACCTAGTACAACCTTGAACTGATATATATGTATGGTATGCAATATTTTGGGGAACTTATTAAGTTTTGTGCTTACGATTTTGTGGTTTAAAATTTTTCAAGCACTTCCAATTTTAAAAAGGAGAATCTGCTTTGATCATATTGCATTTCCTAAAGATTTATTTCGCGATGATTATTTATGATTTTACTCTGATGTTTTGAAAATACTTTTACTCTAAAGTCTAATCGTGTTTTGAGATAAGATATGAATGGTTTTGACTTATTAAAAATGAAATTTTTACTCGCTATTTTTGGAAAGTTACAAGAGGAGATGCTGACAGGGACTGCGACTTATTGTTGAGAATTTTAAAAGAAAACAATAGCAACAATGGTAAAAAATAGTTGAGTAGAGTTAAGGGTTTTCTTGAAAACCCACGTCTAGCGGCTCTAATTTCCTAAATACAATAACCACATAAAAATAAGGAACAATGAAGGAAAGTTAAATCAACAGTGGGAAAGTACATAAAAAACCCGATAGAAACGATGAAGTCATTTAATAGAAGAAACAATAGAAAATTTCAGTAGAAGATAGAGGAGAAATATGGAGAACCACATAGAAGTTTACAGAGACGAATGGAGGAAAACGCACAACAAATGAACACGTAGCCGATTGAAAAACATAATAGATAGAAGGAGTAGACTCGATGGGCGAGGTGGAAGGAGAATGATAAAAGCGGTGGTCCAATACGTGCCCTATATACAAAATAAGCAAATTAAATCGGCAGTAAACCAGCCGATGAGCAGCGAATTCCAGCCTGACACCAGCAAAATAGGAAACCATCACCTCAAATCTAAACAGTGTTCATAAACACTACTCATATCAATATGTATATAATTAGTTTTTTGATCCATTATTCTTGCGTAATCATATTTTTAATTAACTAGTTTCCTTCTTTTAATTCACCCTCTCCCACTTTAACCGATCGCTTTTCTTAATTAACAAATATCTTTTTTTAGTTCACCCTCGCCGACCTTATATATGACTACTAGAACTCTTTCACAATAGTAATGAATTTTGTTTATATATAAAAAAGTTCCAATTTTATTTGGGTTATTATTCTTTTTAGAAACTAACTTTTCATAATGTATTAAAGTTGTAAAGTAGCTGATTTTATGTTTTAAAATGGTAACAAATTATGAATTATGTATGGTTACCTATATTTTCGATTGAATGTCATTTATCTTTCAAATTTTATATTTCAAGCGCAAAATTTAAATTTTACTACAAATTTGGTTCAAATTTGAAGTTTTGTTATGAATTCTTCCTAAATTTAGTTTCTTTTAGAATACTTTCTAAATTTTTTCAACATTTACGTTGCCTTTTATATATATATAACTCTATATAGGGTTAGGTTATTTTGTTTTCACTATCTATTGTGTGCCCGTATGACTAATTCTGGACCAATCATTTTAGTTATTTTAAGAAAAGTAATTAATGCACATTACATGTTGAAGATATAATAGGTATTAATTACATCTTCAGCATTTAATATGCATTAATTACTTTCTTAAAATAACTAAAATGATTGGTCCAGAATCAATCATACGGGCACACAATAGATAGTGAAAACATTTGAACCTAACTCTCTCTCTCTCTCTCTCTCTCTCTCTCTCTATATATATATATATATATATATATATATATATATATATATATATATATATATATATATATATATACTAGTGAAGTTTCAAGGGCTGTGCTGAACCCAGCCCACGAAGGATAATTTAGAAATTTTATAAGATAAATACAAAATGTTATGTCAGCAATATTGTGTTTATATGAAAAAATAAAAATTTGATGTTATAATAAGAAAAAAAATTAAATTACAATGTTATAACCGAATAGATTTGTAAAATCAATGTAGACTACAAATTAAATAATCAACCAAAAATCTTATGGCCTCATGCCGGCTAAAGCACCAAGTTTGATAGTTGCAAAACCTTATTTAAATACTTAAATTAGTGAAAAGAGATCAAACCGAATTAGAGTGGCTCATTAAAGCAAGAGATGCAAGTAGGATACTACAAGTTACGATAGAGTTTTCTTCTGGTTAACAAAAAAGACCATTAATATGAATACAAGAGAACTTTGCTTATACATACTACTACTATTGATAGGAATCAAGAGTCTTTGAGACTACATCATTAAAGATGCAAACAAATTCACATCGCTTGTGGTTACACCTAATACTACTATACGTTGTTCTATACTTGATGTGTACATCAAGTTGCAGAAATAAACTTATTTGACCCAAATAGTAAAAATACAAATTTGACTTTGTTTTAAGGAATCTTACTCGTAAGAAGAAAATGATGAAGAAAAAATATACACATCAACTACAATGAATTGGTGCACCAAATATGAAGTACACCAACATTTATCTTTTTCAAATGCCACAACTTGTCCTATCTGTTATACTTCACGAGAATATTTAGAGTTACTACCACTGTAGTAGCTGATAGAGCCTAATGATTTAAGGACATTTTTTATGTTAACTCCTAAATTGAAAAGGTTATATTTGACATAAAATCAAATAGATTTTAAATCTGTGGTTAAACTAAAATGAAGGGAACTAACTGGCAGGGGTACTAACCATCGACTGATATGACTGGATTTGGAAGGAAAAGCATTTAGAGGATAAATAGCCCCCATAACAATCAAAAATCTATCCACCATGTCACCAGGAATCACGTGCCAGAAAAAAAAAATTACAAAATGTTTTTATTACGGTTAAACATTCTTTATTTTCACAACTAATAGTAATAAGATACAAGCTTACACTGGTCAATGCTCTTATAAGATCTTGTTACGGCTTTTGTCTTGATTTCTCAACAACCGAAGCTCTTTGTATATTTGGTTCTAAAGATGGCTAAACACGACTTCAAATAAATCGTTAAAGTACTACATTATGTTGGTTATTTTCATAACCAGAACATAAACGCGGAAGCATAAGGATCTTAAGCTCGAATCTGATTACAAGAAAACTTAAGCAAGAAAGAACGATTACATACCTGATTTCATTATAATCTTCGGATCTGAAGAATTAGGGTTGTGTTTTCCAGTTGATCTCAAGAATCCTCTCTAAATCCCACAGCAAAACCCTAAAACGATTTTCTTGTATGTATTTTTGTATATATTAAATCTGTTTGTCATCACGTATTTATATAGATGGAGATATAACCGAATGTGAGAGATATTAGGGATTTAGGAGATCTTGAGTCAAACCGGGAACTCAACCCACAAGATAAACATGGTAAGTTTATATCTTTATTTATTAATAAAATCGGTCCATCAACAATTTTATATAATTTCCATAATAATATAAAATTAATGATAACATTATTTATATATACATTTATTAGTGGTCCCAAAATATCCAACAATTTCCCACTAGACCACGAATGCATAAATGTATATATAACTGTATAAGCGCTTTAATGAATGTTATCATAGCATTAGTACCATTAACCAATCTCGTCCACTAATCATACATGTATAGGATCAAAGCGGTCTTCGTTACAATTTACGTAACTAAACCTATCAATGGTCACATATACATATATAACTAACAACATAGATTAAACATGATGTGTGGTTTTAAAATCTAAATAGATTTCCAACGAGTTCCTCTTTAGATTGAAGTGAGATCAAACTTCAAATAAGTGCAACTAATAATGGAGTTAACTGAATTCTTAATTTTGTATAGAAAAACATAACTGCTGTTAAACAACACATAAAGCACCATAAAACTCCCACTAAAACCAAATATCACACCAATGTGTGTAGTATGCTCATGAAAGACCTAGGGAGGTAATCTCTTTATGACCGGATCCGCTTTTATGGAGTTTGTTCATATGTGTTATATATATTTCCATTTTGCACTATTGTATTAACAGAAGGAAACTTGATGTCAATATGCTTTGACTTAATAGAACTTCTGTTATTGGAATATAACCTGGCTGACTTATTATCACAACTTTAATGGTCTTTCAATACTAATAATGTGTAGCCTCATGACAAATTTCTGCAACCATATTCCATGCTACAAATTATGCTGCCATTATGGAAGAAGCTACCTAAGTCTATTCCATGAAATGGCTCATCATGCTAAAATGTAAAAGTATCCTCATATGGATCAGTCACCATTTTGGCATCTAATAAATCATATTCTTAATAAAAATGATCTCCAAAACATCTGAATTTCCTATAGTTAGGCATATGGCCTTTTGTTATATATAGATATATCAAAATCCATTTGGTTGCTTTCTTATGATCCAAACTTAAGTTGCCTAGATATCTGCCCAAGACCAGAAAGATAAGTTTACTCCCACTTAATTTGTGATACACAAAATCATCTATTGTATTTACCTCAAAACCAAAAGAGATAATAAATTGATGAAAAATGTGGTACCACATATAGGATATCCAAAGTTGAGGTTGTTGAGTTTGTGTATTGTGAATAGGAGATTGAATAACATTGTTGATCACTGATTCATAATCTGCATACTACCGAAAGCATTAATAGGAGTCAAGATTGATTCCTCCTTAAGGCCAATGTTTTAATCTTGTTTCTCCCCCAAACTCAACATCCTCAAAGAATGTTGCTCTATCCAAAATGAATGGTCAATATCCATGCAACTGAGAACTAACATAATATCCTCATTGCATTCCTTAAAGTTAATCTCATTGAGTAAGAATCATAAATGTGATCAATGTTAACAGGTATAATACCATAATTCAAATTTCTGTTTTGAGAATATAGGCAAATTTACTTTTATGCTCATTAATCCATAAACCGTAATCAATAATTTCAATTTATGACATCTTTACAAGGTATCAACACAACATTAATATCAAGTCTTTGGACAGTAATACTAACTTGCAAGAGATATCCTTATTTTAGAGATAAATATTGACAATAAATCATGTCAATTAACAAACCCCTCTTTGGATTGACTTATTAATCACATGGAATCAAAAAATCGTCACATGTTTATCACCACATATGTGTTTATTCGACCAAATATTAGTCTACCTTTGGGTCGACTAATACCCGCATTAATAAACACATAAACTATAAAATTTTGATAATAAGAATTGACAATATATCATGTCAACTAATAAGTCTCTCTTTGGATTGACTTATTAATGAGATGTAACCTAAAAAATTGTCGCATATTTATCATCAAACATGTATTTATCTGACCAAATATTAGCCTACCTTTTGGTCGATTAATATCCGCATTAATAAACACAAACCATAAAATTTAAGTTCTTTGTAAATCAATTTTCACAAAAATATATTATGTCAATTAATATACTTTGAAAATAAACAAATATGTCATAAATATAGTTTATTAGCAACCTGAAATATTTTGAAACTATGTTTGACCTTTTGGTCGAACACATTTCATATAACCACTATAAGTTTTCATTAATTACCATGATTAATCAAATATTTGCAAAATTTTGCCAATAAACATTAACCAATCACCACTCTATATAATAATATACATTTGTATTGACCTAGGAGCCGGAGCCAAATTGTTTTTATGTACATGCAAATAATGTTTATTAAATATCATGAGTGATAAACATTATTTTTCTGTCATGGACTTATGTTCGTAAATCCTTGAATGCCAAATTAATATAACCAAATTAACATTACACTCGTAGGGGTCGTTTGATAGTTGTTAACCGGGTTAGATCTGACTGGGTTAGAAGCTGACTGAATTAGAAGTTCTGACTCAGTCCACATCTTATTGAATTTATATTGTTTGATTATTTCTCTGACTAACTATGTTGAATGACAAAAAATGACCATATTACCCTTATGACGTCTCTTGTGTTGGTTAAAATAATTATAAAAATACGAAATCTTACATTAAATATAAATTAAACATACATCATTTAAAATTAAACATCTTAAATGTCATTTGATAAAAAGAGAATACAAGGAACCGATGGATCAAAGCAAAGTTATAGACATAAAAAAATAATTGTCAATGAACAAATTATTGAGATTGAAATTTTATCCAACCAGAAATGAATGTATAAACTATAAAATTATAATCAAATTTCAAGATTTATAAAAATGGATTTTCTAAATACGTTGTGAATTATAATGAAAATCTCAAATCATAAGACCCTCGAAGTACTTTGTTCCCTAATAACCTGCCTTCACAAAACTGTTGTCATCACCATTTATATCATTCATTCTGAGATCAAAATCTTTATAGTTCACATAAGTTTGTCTTGAAAACATCACTTCTTTTTAATGGTTCATATAGGTCCCTTAAATACTGAATCTTGAAAATAACATATCTATGAGAAAAGAGGATTGATGATTCTGAAATCCTGCCCATCATTAAGCAACAATTCAAAGAGCACACAACAACCAAAAAAATCAGATGAAAAATTCTAATGGAAATCACAGCAACAAATTGCAATATCACAGCAAAAATTCGAAGTTAATCAATTCCAAGAGCACAACAACAGCAACCAAAGAAATCAAAGGAAAATTTCAAATGGAAATCACAGCAAGAAATTTCAATATCACAACAAAAACTCGAAGTTAATCGATAATTTGTAGAAATCGAGAGCATAAAAGTCTGAAGCGCACCTAGTCAGAAGAAGGTGGTCTCCGGTTCCAAGGTCAGAGGAAAACGACGGATTCCAAGCATAGGGTGGTCACCGGTAGTAGGGGAGTAGGGGTCGCTTTCTTTCTTTCTGTAAGGCGTCTTTACGATCAGTAGGGAAAAAGTGGAACTAAATGCATTTTGTCCCAGTCCTTCTAATTTGAAGTTTGGACCGAATCACTCAACTTTGATGGACCGAGTCCACATTTTGGACTGAGTCCTTGACTCTAAAATTCAAATCAAACATGCTAAATTATGTTTTTTGGACCCGGTCCCTATTTGGACCCAATTAGAAGCTAAATCAAACGACCCCTTAGCCGATTAGTTTTCGTAACCAAATTTAAACGCAACAACTAATAGATATTAGTTTCCAAAAATAGATTATAGAAAACCTTACATTATAAAAAAAATGTAAACAATTAAGTCGCATAAAATAACACGCATGCATCAAATAGGCTCGTTCACTAGGTGACAATTGCTAGAAATTAAAGTAATAAACATTTAGTACTCGATGCCAACATCAAGGCAAGCAATCATGTGAAACTCATTTCAAAAGAAACATAAATTAAACAATATTATCCGTGATAGTATGCATTTACAGAAACATAATCGTAAATTTAATAAACATTGTTGTTTCTTTAATGAAAAATAAGTTACAAAAAATGTAATTAAATATATATTATATTTAAATGATCACTTATTGTGTAAACAACTTAACATATATACATGCACATAATATTATGAATTATTTAAAAAGATCACACCTTTAAATATTTACCTTTTTTTATCAAATCAAAATTAATTTGAGTGGTTTCATGAAATATAAAATAAACTTTATAGTATTATTTTATGAGTTTTAACCAAAAGCAAAATCTTTGAAACCATAAAAGCATTATATAGGTGCCATGTACATATCATATCCTTTATTCTCATAAGAAAATAAAATACATAAATAACCAAGATAAAATAGCAAAATAAAGTTGCTGCCATGAATGTGACAAATCATGGTTTGTCTTCTTTAATAGTGTCAGACGCTTAAGATACACAACTAAACATATTAATCTTTAAATATTACTAAAAGAGAAATTTTGTGACATCATTTTCAACAATCGGGGTCATTGATTTGTTTCATTCATATATTTTCTACCGTTAGATCGTTATGCTGACATCATCATTTGGTCAACCTTTTCCTTTGGTCCACCAATTTTATGAAATCTATTTATGAAAATTATTTTGAACATTAGGAAATCTATTAATTACAATTAAATCTAACCAAAAATAAAATTATTTTTAAAATTAGGAAATCTATTAATGTCAATTAAATCTCACTAAAAATAAAATTATTTTTAAAATCAAGAAATCTATTAATGACAATTAAATCTCACCAAAAATAAAATTATTTTTAAAATTAGGAAATTTATTAATGACATCATAATTTGGTCAACCCCACCCCTCATTACCCTTTTCTTTTGTTCTGGTTTGAAAATCACTAACACAGTCATTATTTTCTTTTCAATTTATTGTAAGGAAGAAAATCTGAAGATTAATGGTGCTAGAAGATACATAAGAAAGATTCTCCCACTAATTTCAATGATGTGTACATCTTCTTTCACAACGATTCAATCGATTCTCGCTTCTACGACCTCGAATCCAGATACAATTTCTCTTGCCATGTCTCTATGCGCAGACAATCCATAATCTTATCTCTTTGATTCCTCCTTATGTAACCTCGAATCCCTTTCATCTTATGATCACAACCGCAAGCATTTATCTATTTCTTCTCCTTTCCGTTCTTCATATTTCTTGCGTTTCACCTTAGGGCTCTCCTTCTTCCAGTCAGTAATTTGTTCTCCGCACAACGACTTATAATTGATTTGTTATGTTTCGATTTATGGTGTTTATTTCTCAATTTTGATGAAAAAAAACCTAATTTCTACCCTTGCTATCAGAAATTAAGGGAATCGCCGCTCCTTCTTCGCCTCCTTCTTTCTATCTGTTGCAGAAACTAGAAAGACAACATACACACACAGTTAACGTGTTCGTCTTTTTGATTTATTCATAGGTTTGTTTTCTACACCACTCCAACCTCTTACTTTGCATTTTATACGATTTTTGTTACTGTTTTCTTCTTTTCCCTCATTTTTTTTACCATTTTCTATTTATATATATAGCTTTTATGTGCTTACTTTTTTCTTCAATGCTATCTTGGAGTTGATTTTGGGTTTTTGTTGAACACAATTATGATATGTGTTCTTGATGTCAACTGGCATTCACTCAGTACCTCAAGAATATCTAACACCATCTTGCAAATACCATTTTTTTATGGTATCAGCAAATGAAGATAAACAAAAAAGGGAATAAAAAAGGAGTCGATTTGCATCAGGTAGCAATTCAATCCTCAAATATTGTTCTTGCTAGAGTTTTTTTGTTGTTAGTGATGGAACAAGTAATATGATAGTTAAATATATCTCTTTTTTGTATTTGCTTTTAGTTGTAGAAAACGATAGAATAGACAAAGAAGTTGTCGTCAAAAGATATTAGGTGAGTTATCCAGAGTTCAGATTGATTGAGTAGTTGGTAAAATAATATAAAAAGGTGGTCAACATTTATGTGTATGATCATAAAAAATAGAAGTGGTCAAATAATTTTATAATTTTTCCTCTAAAATAAAATGGAACTTTTCTTTTGGACTAAAAAAGAGTATCGAAAAACTCCCAAAATAAGACGCCCAACACTCAGATGAACACGCTCAATAAAAAATGCTTTTATTTTTTACTGAATTTTTAATATATTTTTCCTATTTTATGTAGATACCAACCAGTTTCTTTCATGTTGATCGTCATCCTAGAAACCTTGCAATTGGCTCGGATGAATAATGAATCATGAATCATTAATATACTATGATTTTGGTATGATGAAGGAGATTAAATCCTTGACCAGAAAAAGATTGATAGATCTTTTTATGAAATTATGAAAAAGTTGCAAAAAATGTATGAATTTTTTTATTTACTTTTCTAATACTGTAAAGCAGGGACACCATAATGTAGTTTTTTAGGTACTAAAAAAGAATTTATATTTGGATTAAGATTAAAAATTATTATGTTATCATTACAGATTATGAACAATTTCATAAGTCTTGAAGCGCTTCAACCCATTGGAGACATGTCGTCAATATGTAAAAGTTGAGAGAAGAAGTATGAGAAAAATATTTGAAACTCTGGAGCATTTGAGGTTATTAGGTATTTATTGTATGTAGTTCTTTAGTTTATATTCACATCCTTAAGCCGTTATTAGATGCTTAAGCTATTGAGACAAAAAAAATTATAATGACCGTGTACTATCAAAGTTTATCATCGGGAAGATTTGGGATTTTTATGTATAGAAGGTTGATTATCAAAACAAAATATATCCACTTCTAAAAATTTATAAAATTTATATATTTTTTCAGTATAACCAACGCAAGAATGGAGTTTTGCCATCAAGTTCCATTTGGCCTTATTTCTCACTTTCTTAGATAATATACAATCGAGGTAATGGGATACAATCCCCTTTACTGGAATAAAAAACCAACCGTGAGACACTACACTAGAGAATTTTTTTAGTTAAGTCATTCTTAAGATTCTTACATTTGAAGACCAAACGCGTTCTAACCTTATTCCATAATATACATGCTTTCTAAAAGTGCAATTCTTATCTGATTTATATGGTTGTATAACTTTGTATTTTTTTAACAGAAGCAAAAATCGCACATGAGCCGAAGTATGTGTAAAAGGGATATGAAAGTGGATGTTACCCAAAAATGGATATTGGAAAATCAATTATGTATCATTCACTTGCATTAACCAATACATTTGCTTTCCAAGATCCAATATAGTTAAGTCGGATGCATATGTTGTCAAAAAAGATCTCAGGTTTGACTTATTTATTTATTTTTAATTTCCTTATAGGTAAATTGACATTTGCATTATTAAAATGATGTATGTGTGAAGTAAGTATGAACAAAGAGCGTTTCTTTTTTGCAGCCATCTAAAGTTTGGTAAATGACCCTTTTACACTTCTTTTTTAGGGTGTTTTATTTTCATTATTTTGTAAAATCTTTTAACTTTTGCATTATAGGTGTATTGATTATGGACTGCACATCTATATGAATTTTTCTAACTTCTTGACAGCTCAATATGAAGTCAACTCATAGGAATTCGACATTCAAAAAGCTTTTTAACTTGCCACCAAATGAATTTCTCATCGGTGATTTTGTCATGCTCTCGATGAGAAAATTAGCCCTTCAGGTATACTCGGACGATTGGATTTGATCATGGACTGCACATCTACACGAACTGGTTCCTTATTATAGTTTCCAATTCATTTTTGAAGAGTAAACTCTTCCTATATTCAAGAACTGTTGAGTTTTATGCCAACTTATTGGTACACAAAACAAGGTTTTCATTGTAACTGTTTTTTTATTCTTTTATTTGTTCTTTTAGTGTATGATACAAAATTAGATGAGTTAGGCCAATGTTATGAGCTATCATTTTAGGGTTTTATACCAATTGTAGCCTTATACTCTGAATTTTTTCATACAACGAAATTATGTTGTTTTTCCTTTTGTTTAATCCCAAAAGAACTTAAATGAAAAATGAAAAATAACAGATAATCAATTACAAAGACAACTTATAACATTTCAGATTCTAGAGGACATTTAACAGTTTTCATATAGGTCGCACTCATGTTCTCCAGGTTAAACTTGTTTGCCAACTCAAGAAAAAGGAGTATTTTGCCCCTTGATTAAAATTGACTTATATTTGGAGATATGTATAAATTGATTTACTTACAGGATTCTTGAAAATAGATTTACTTACAGGATTCTTAAAAATGCATTTAAGTTATTTGCTAATGTCCAATGATCATCAACACCAGTCTTTGGTAATTTCATCATTTTAGAAAGTTGAACAATAACAACAGAGGGGAGAGGAGTGTAAACATCATATATGTCTGGAACTAAGAAAATCAATAGCTGCAATAAAAAATGCAAAAGAGCTTGAAGGAATAATTCTTTTTAACAGGTTAATTTTTTTTAAAAAAAATTAACTTGTTGCAATGAGTCAAATGTAATTCCCACAAGTGTTTGAGGACCCTCCTACATCAATCATATTATTATTATTACAAATCAATAAAACATTAACTCGAAGAAAATATAAAAAGTTTTAATTTTTATGAAAAACACATGAACTTACTGGAAGATCATTAACAAATCGACTAATAGCACTAAAAGCTCTAAATGTAGCACCAATTTGTATTGCATTAATTAATACATCAACAAGAAAAAAAAAAAAAAAGACAACTGACATTGGTTCTCGAACCTAAGAAGAGTATAAATTAAAAAAGATATCGTATTCAAGATACTCATATGTGACAAGGTCGTCCAACTAATAAAACAAAAAACGTTGTTTACAAAGAGTTCCTTCATCGGTTATAGATATTCAAACATTTCATTGTTTTTCAATGTTATCAATAAAACTAATTCTATTTTTGTTACTTTCTTTTTAATTATTGTGCCAACTTTTTATACTTATATATGAATTTTTTATATGTTCTCCGCGTTTTACGCGGGTCATAATCTAGTTAATAAGAAAAGAGGGTATTTGGCCGTTCTAAAATAATTTTGGCCTCAATAAGAATAAGAAACAGATATGACTTTTCTTTCTCTTATCGCCAATCAAGAAAATTACCATAATGAAACTAAAATAAATAACAACAAGAAATAGATCTGACTTTTCTTTCGCTCAACCTTGATCAACAAAAGCAAAAACATGTATGATTATGTTCGAATATTACTTTTAAAGATCTTGAACCAAAAAAAAAAAAAAAAATCTAGTAATAGATTCAAGTAGGCTCTGATACCAATTGTTGGTTATTTTCATAACCAGAACATAAACGCGGAAGCATAAGGATCTTAAGCTCAAATCCGATTACAAGAAAACTTAAGCAAGAACGAACAATTGCATACCTTATTTCATTATAATCTTCGGATCTGAAGAATTAAGGTTGTGTTTTCCAGTTGATCTCAAGAATCCTCTCTAAATCCCACAGCAAAACCCTAAAACGATTTTCTTGTATGTATTTTTGTATATATTAAATCTGTTTGTCATCACGTATTTATATAGATGGAGATATAACCGAATGTGAGAGATATTAGGGATTTTGGAGATCTTGAGTCAAACCGTGTGAGAGATGGAAGAGATCTTGAGGATCTTCAGTCAAACCTGGAACTCAACCCACAAGATAAACATGGTAAGTGTATATCTTTATTTATTAATAAAATCGGTCCATCAACAATTTTATATAATTTCCGAAATAATATAAAATTAATGATAACATTATTTATATACATTTATTAGTGGTCCCAAAATATCCAACAGATTAACCATCAACGATATAGTAATAATTATTTTAACATGTCATGAATCGTACTCTTCCTACAACAACATATATGTATTCATCACCATTGTAAAGTTGTTCTTGAGATTGCTTACGCTTACTTTAACTATAACTTTTTCTTCTTAAACCAAATCCTACAATTCATAAGCACTCAATGAGTTCTTTTATACTGTTCAACACAAAATTAACACAAAATTAATATTATGATAAGTTTAATTTTGGATTAGTCATTTAACGTTTCTCCAAATAAGGATGAGTAGCTAGATACAAGCATCAAATTCATAATAAAGAAATTAGAAATAAAAATACCAACATATACACGTTTGATTTCAACATTTTGGAATTTTATAATTTTATGCAAAATGAAAGAACGAATCAAAAAGCAATTGATTTATGATCATATAGCGTCAATCCAAAAAATCGGCATAACTACAGCTTATATTAGTGGCTAAAGTTTGGATATGAAGAATTATTGAATCATAAAACTACAATTTTGTAACTTTATTAAAAAAATAAAAAAATTAAAGCTCAACTTTAACTTCTTTGTCTTCCACATCATTTACATTTATGTTTCCATGACAATCGCTCCTCTAAACATTCATTTTCAAAAGCATTAGCAGGAAACAACCCCGAAACCACCTAGACAGACTCTACCTTGTTTTATTCTAGGTCCCAGTATTTTCTTACTAATAGCAAGAAATGCAATAATCCATCAATCGTAACATTACTACCTTTAAAAAAAATGAAATTTGTAATAAAACAAACTTTTTTGTTTGTCAAGTTTAAAAATATAGGAAACCAAACCTCTAACTTGTTCTATATTTCCTAAGGTCCTTATCCCATACCCCATATGTATATAAAATTTTCATCATTATATGAAACATTTGTAATAAAAATTAAAAATATGTTTTAAAGATTAAAAAGCTAAAATTATCACTTTGATTGTTCAATCCTGTTGAACCGTTCATTACTTGGATCAAATACGATAGATCTCACAAATCCCAAATGGCCACTAATTACCTACGAATATATCAGCCCATTTAATTAAAACATATAAAAGCAATAACTATATTAAGATGTTTTAAAAAAAAATATAGGTGTATAGTTTTCCCACAGAGAATGTCATATTTTGGAGGGATTCTATCCATAAGGGCTGGAGTTGAGAGATTCTTGCACGAAATAGCTCAAACTATTAGGGTGCGTTTGTTTCACAGAATGTTTTTGAAAGGAATGAAATCAGTCAAAGGAATTAGAATTTGGAGGAATTTGAATCTAAATGTATCAGAAACTTAAATGTGTTTGGTTGACATGGAATGGAATCTGTTTTCTGTTTGGTTTGTTGATTTCCCAACGGAATTGGAAAATAAATTACGTATTATGACAAAATATCCTTTAATGATTTTTTGAAGCTTATCATATTTTTTTAATAAACATTACTAATTTTTATATAATTAAAAAAATTGAATTAAACCATTAAATATAAAAATATAAAGCAACAAATGTCATTCATTATTCTCAAACTAAAATTAAAAAAAAAAAAAAAAAAAAAAAAAAAAAAAAAGTGGTAACCACACACCGGGTAAAATAATGTCTAAATATCTAGTTCATAATTATATCACTCTTCCAACATAAACCTCACAAAGTTCTCCCAATCTGCTCCTTCCGAATTCCAAAAACTTAACACGGTTTTAGGGTCACGCATTATTTCCTACTTACTTTGAACCTATCAAAGGCACTTAATGACTGCATTTTTGAAATATCAGGAATCACCAATGAAGCTTTTTTTGCACTTCTGTTTCTCCTAGTATTGCTTGGTTCATGCTATTTGCTGCTTTTTCAAGTTTTTCTCCAAGAACCTTAGCTGCAATAGTTATTCCCTTAATAACAGCATCAACTCTTTTCCTCTTCTTTGAGCCCGTGTTTGGAGATTCTTCATTTTCTGTGGTTTGTTCTTCAAAAACATCTTCTATTTGTTCTGATTGTTCTTCATTGCTGGCATCTTCTTCCATTTGTGCAAAATCATTGGCTTTATTCCCTTGAGCTCTATCCTTTCCAAAAATGATACATAAATCCTCGTAATGAGAAAATATCGTATTTCTCCATTTTCCTGCCTCTTTATGAACCTATTTTGTATCATAAAAGGTTAGCACATAAAAATAGAATATAAATAGTTGAGAAGTAACAAAACATATAAAAGTTATAATATTGTACATGTATGTAAGAATCCCAAACCGCTGGTTCAGCTGTTACATAATGAGTTGAGCTATCATAACCAAAACCACTTGTGTTCGTACCATTTACCATATCATAAACAACTTGCCAATCTTTTTTTATGGTTTTGATCCTTGACTCAATGTGGGGTTTACCCAATATGCCAGAGTTGGGAATTTTTTCCTTCAATGCGTTTTCTGGATGCAGTAAATATCCAGATTTAAAACCATTATCGATTTTAAATCCTCCGATGTTCACCATATTTACCAATGCTTCCACGAGCTTGGCATCTTCAGTAATTGTCCAGTTGCGATAGTTTCTGATTTTTTCCATCACACCTACTATTTTTATAAAAATAATAATTAGATGAAACAATGCATGCTATAAAAAAAATACACAACCATATATATTACAAATATAACCAGTAAAAGTAAATTAAATCTCATTATTGAAAATAAAAAAAATATAGCACAAATTCATAGTAAATGATAAACAGAACAAAAATAGAAATGATCAATGTGTAGTATTCCAAGAATCAAACATATTTTGCGCTAATTTGTTTCTAAATGTGGTCCACTCGGTTGATACACCAACAGAAGTGATATTATCATAATCTCCACCACCGACATCTCCGTTTCCCTCGTCTAGTTCAAAGTGGTTCTCAAACGGATCAGTTGTCATTTCCTGCCTTATATAATTATGAAGAAGACAACATGCCATTATGATCTTATTTTTTAGATCAATAGGATAATATGAGTTGTCCCTTAAAATTCGCCATCTTGCCTTTAAAATACCAAAGCATCTTTCTATAACATTTCTTGCAGATGAATGCCTCATGTTGAATAATTCTTTAGGTGTAGTTGGTTGGTGTCCTGCACGCTAGTCATTCAAATGATATCTTTGACCTCTAGATGAGGCTAAGAAACCTTCACCATTTGTATAACCAACATCTACCAAATAATAACCTATATATGTAGTAAAGTTAGCATAATTAATAACTAATATATATCTAAAATAACAATTATTATACGTACACGGCCTTGGGACCTTCAATCCATGTGGCCTAATTAAGGCATCTCGAAGCACTCTACCATCCGAAGCTGAGCCCTCACATCCCGGTAAAACATAGATAAATTGCATATCTTGTGAACACACCCCTAGGACATTTGTGGCAATATCATTTTTTCTTGTCCTGTACTTAGGCTTATCTTTAAGTGGCACTAAGCACTTTATGTGTGTTCCATCTAAAGCTCCTAGACAGTTCTACATAATATAAGATAAGAAATGGTCATATGTCATATCAAGCAATTTATGTAGCACTCAAAATTTTTTATAAGTCTAATATATACCTTGAACCACTTCCATCTTTGATCTGTAGAGTTTTCTGTAACAGGTTCGGGTTTCTTAAGCAAATGTGGATGCAACCTTATCACCGCATTGCAAACTCGTGAAACAATTTTGCTAATTGTTTCTCCAGAACGCTGGAAACGACTTATCATGACCCGATTCTTCACATTATGTGCGATAATGTGATGAAATATGGCCACTTGTTCATCAATATCCATATGTCTACTTGTTCTTAACCCACCTAATGTTTGAAGCATGTCACACAACTTTGTGAAACATCTTCGGGTCATCCTGAGATTTGATATGCACGTAGTGTCACTTTTGTAAGCGTATTTGTGCATTATTAATTGCCGATCCACATCCGACGATATGTTTTTTATGCGTGGTTTACCTCCTCTGTATATTTGTAGTAGCTTGCACACCGTGATAAAAAACCATGTAATACTAGTCATAACTTCATTTCAAAATGTAACGACTATTTGACTTATCTTTTTTCTATGTTTGCTTCTAGTTAGACTAAGTCGTGCCATTTCCTGCTCATCTCTCAAAAAAAGAAAATTTTACAATTTAAAGACATAATAGTTGACATTGTTGTGGATTTTAATCATCAACAAATTTGAGTTTTAGTAGAAATTTGTTGGTACAAGTAATTTTGTAAAGAAAGGAATTAAATAGTTGTTTCAAAAAAGCAATATTATCAAATATATTTTGATATGAAAATGAACTAACCTAATTAAGAGACTCCAAAACTCAACAGTTAGCATTATAAAATGATAAAGCTTATGTTTTATATCCAATGTAATACATAAAAGGGGTGGGTCTAAAATGAACCAATGAAACCATATTTCTTTAACAAGGAATTATACTCCAAAATGTTACAATGTGTAAACAATTTTTGTGAGTATTTTGGTTTGTAGTTATGGCTTTTATCACAATCCTTGGATATTTGTCTCATCTTTTCCAAGAAAACAAGCATAATGGTTAAAGGATTGAAAACAAAAAATCACGCAGAAAAAAAAAAAAAAAAAAAAAACACCACATAAGCAAAAACACAAACACTTGGTGTGCATACCTACACCAACAACTAGTATATGTTATCAACGGTAAATTTCAACCACAAAATTAACAATTACTTTACTTGCAGGCTTAATTGCAGTTACGACACATAAAAGAACACATAACTGAATTGTAGTAGGATGTCAACAAGGATAATCAAAGCATTGCAACAAATATTGAATCCTTGTTATTGAAGCGGCACAACAAATATCCGAAGATTAAAAAAACAGCCAACATGTGTTTAACAAACTATAACAAATTGAATAAAATATATATATAAAAGTTATTGTGACTTTAACATCTGCGTAAAAGTTAAAAAAAGGTAGATTACAATGGTAAATCCAAGCTAGTAACATAGAGTCAAATGTAACAAAGAGTCAAAGTCTTAAAGACCATAATTCATAAGCTAATTAAGAAATTAATTATTTTATATTACTCAAAGATGAAGCAAAAATGTATAAAAAAATTATACAAGAATGGTGAAGCAATGTTATTTGAAGAACTGCGGATGAATTTGACATTTTGCTTGACAATGAAAAGGATGAAACAAAGAATAGGAAGAACTAACTTCAGGTCAACAAAGGTATCAGACGCAGGCGCACAACAAAATCGATCGACAATGAAATTGTATTGTAGAACCGATCGAGATATGTAGATATATTTAGATACGATAATTGGGGAAAAGATAATGAAAATCAGTAGATTTTTTTTTATTTCAAACGCGTAAAGATAACAGGAGGATATAAAATTGAATATAGATTCTTGATATGCTGGGAAAGAATTAGAAATCAATCAACTACAGAATTAAAATATGATTATGGAAATCCGATTCCATTCAATTGGTAAGCCAAACACGATGACTACGGGATTCTAGTTTCCATTTCCTTCACTTTCCTTTGGAATCCCACAAAACAAACGCGCCCTTAATAAACTATGAAATAGGACCAACGTGTTGAAGATAACAAGATATAATTTTTTAAATGTATTTGTAAAAATTATAATAAAATTCAAACCTTTCTGAAGTCTCTTAAAAGGAATGATGGAAGTACTTTTCCCTCTCAGATTATCATCACCCTCTGGGAAAAAAAATTTACATAATCAATTTAGCTTAGCAACTAAAAGGCACTTTTTAGAAGAACTGTTAAATAATCGTCCTTTATGACTATTTTTCCCTTCAATGCAAAGGCTTTTATAACGATGAACCGGAAAGTTACCTCACTTGCACCACAACCATCTTTTGTTGACATTACATCAAACACCTGGCAGCCATCTTTGATCAACCTGTTCTTACACAAAACATTTATCAATGTTTGTAAGCCTTAATTCTACATACAGTTTCCCTAATCAACCGGAGAACATATATTTACTAAACTGGGATTCAGAGACTTCAATCTGCTTTAGCCAATTTATCAACAAACCTACAAGAAAAAAAAATTGTTGTTTGCTCATGATGAGATTATGAGGATTTTGTTACAATTTAACATGGCTTGTCCTGTTTCTTAGTTTTTAGATGTTGACAATTACTCAGAGGGTCCTCTCTCTGGTAAATAATTTTGATGCTTGCCAGAAATAAGTTGTTATCTACATCGACAAAACAGCTTCTTCACCAAAAGGAGAAATCATATACCTTGTTAAAGATTAAGCTATCTACATCGACAAAACAACTTCTCAACCGACCACTACTCACGCCTACGTCATTTGTGGTAATCTGGATGCTTGCCTCCTTAAACTCCCCTCGGTCGTATATAAACCTAATGTCACACTTAGTTTCAGAAACGACGTCGTTTGACTACTAATGGATGTTGCTTGCCTGCTTCAGCCTGACCTCACGATGAGGTAGAAGACTTGGCCATGGGTTTTCCTTCTTTGCGGTGATGTTTCTCCCAAAAACTACTTGCCACTCTTGGATCCAATCTTACCGCCACCTCTCCTTAATTGTGGCTAAGTCGCCCTCTTGACTTCCCCTTCACGCAAACTCTATCTTTATTTTGTACTAGTTGTGATACCTGTATATTATACGAGTTGATTAAAAAAAATGTTAAATAGGAATGATTAAATGAGAAGTTTATTTGAATTAAATTTGAAATAAGTGAAAGTTGTGAGAAAAAAAAACATGCAAAAAATAAATTTATTAAAGTTATGTGTTTAGTTATTAGACCCATGTACTAAACAGTTAATTATAATAAAACGTTAAACACAAAGGTTTAAACTGTAAATTTATTTCAAATTGAAATTTAAAATTTAAAATTTAAAATTAATAGTCATTATGATAAATTTAATTTATGGAAACTAAATTAATGATATATTAGAAATTAAAAAATGAAATAAATGACAAGTGTAAAATAAATATATCTTAAAATTATGAAAAAATGACATGTGGCCAATTGAATGAGAAATTGAGTGGCAAAAATCATTCTTATTTATTATGGTAGATTTAAGGTACTTATATAATTTCTGTAAGGTTTATGCGATTTTTTCTTTGTTCTTATACGCTCGTTTCCTTTGTCACTACCACGTGCTTCGTTTTTCCGCCCAGATCGTTGCCTCCTTCATGAGCTGGTCAACTTGTTGCCTGCCTGTTTTCTATCCCTTTCTTACTCAAGAAGATGTAAACGCTTATTATTTTTTATTTTTATAATTTTTTTGTTCGGTTTCTTCTTTACATCTATAGTTTGGTGCTTTATTGATTGTTTTTATACCTAAGTACAATTTTTTGTTAAAATGCTTGTTTTTTTAGATTTTGTGTTCTTCTGCATGGGATGGGTTAACATTTGAAAGAAATTTTTATGATGCATTCCAACCGCTCGATGAAATGCTTGAACCAGTTTTCTGGATTTTTATTCTAATCTTTTATTATCGCTTGCACATTAGATCATACTTAAATCATCATGTTCTTGAATACATTCTAAACTTCAATATTATTAGTGCTTGCCATATCATCCTTATTAACATTTTTATCTTTGAAAATTTTCATTCTAACGGACCTATTTATTTCTGGTAAATAATTTCAAGGAACAAAACTTATATTACTAATGCTTGCCATATCATGCTTATTAACATTTTTATCTTTGAAAATTTTTTCTTCAATTTTAACTAAATGCTCGGCAATACTAGATAAGGTTTCGTTTACATAATTATTTTGGTAAATAATATTTTAAAACCTTTTCAGTAGTTAATTGATTTGGGGCTTGAACTAAAGGAGTTGCAATAAACATATCGTTAATAATAATTTCTCATTTTGGTGGAAAATTAGCAATAATTTCTTTAATAGAAATAACATCTTTATATTTTTTTCTCTAAAATGGGAGTGATAGAATCATTGTTAAATGAGTAATTTATTTTATGTTTAGGGGCATAAACTAATTCAAACCATTGAAAAAAATGAGAATGAATTTTATTTGATAAAACATAATCTTCCCAAATGCCTAAATGGAGAAATCTTAAATAGCATGAAAATTTTTCTTCGTGCCAAGTTTTTTTGTTATTATTATAATCTTTATAATACTCAATATCTTTTAACTAATCAAAATCAACTTGATATTCTAAATTCGAGAAATTCATTTTAACAGGTTGTTTTTGTTAGGATTGAAGAAATATGTTTTTATTGATTCTAAATTATGACTTTTTGATTTTTCGTATTTTTTTATTCCTATCTTTAGCCTAGAAATTTTTTCTATTTGTTTATTATATTTATTAGTGTATGGAGGTATTTTGTATAAATTATAATTTTCATGAGTTCTAGTTTCTTCTA
Source organism: Lactuca sativa (assembly GCF_002870075.4). Classification (NCBI taxonomy): domain Eukaryota; kingdom Viridiplantae; phylum Streptophyta; class Magnoliopsida; order Asterales; family Asteraceae; genus Lactuca; species Lactuca sativa. The sequence continues at coordinate 226,865,579 of NC_056623.2, read as the reverse complement.
AATGTTGAATGGTTTTGCATATATTAGAATTTCTCTTCCAATGTCTTTTTAACATATTAGACCAAAGCTTATTATTTTTTGAACAATTAATTTGTACTTTAGAACTCACAATTGTTGTTTAAAATTTTGAAGTTCATCAATAAAATCTGATTTAGTAGGAATTGGAAGACTATTTTCACTATTTTGATCATCTTGATATAATGGTTTGGGAATAGAATTAGTATAGTCAACAGTTTTTAGTTTTAAAGATTTCGACTTTCATAACGAAGATTTTGAAGAGTCTGTTTCTGGGATAAAAGAAGTTGATAATTTGGATGATGAAATATTTAAGGAACAAAAATTTATATCTACTAAACCATCATTATATTCAATAATATTTGAGATTTGTTTTGAAGAGTCTAGTGGTTTTGGATCGATAACATTTTGTAAGTTCCAATTACATGATTGAGTTATATCAGACCATTTTAATCTTTTGGTGTATGAACTTTGGTATGGTTAGTATTTGTTTCAAAAATAATTGTTTCATTTCTAGGACTTGATAAACGTGTTTTCGGTTGAAGTGTAGTTGTCATAGTCTTATAACAAACACGATAAATTATTGCTAAAGGATTTGTATCATCTTTAAATTCTAATTTTTTTGTTTCTATAATTAACACCAAAGTATCTAAGATATTTTTATCAAATAATCCTACAGAAAAATTTGGATTACAATTGAAATAAATAGGTCTGTTAGCAATATTTGTTTTAGCCATAGGTAAAATAGAATTTTGAAAATCTTTATGTCTCTTGTCTCTTAAAATACGGAGAACATGGGCATCTATTCCAATTCTAAATAGAGGCTTGATAGCAATTTGTACTAAACCGACATGTAAAAATTTATATTTTGTTCTATGCTCTAGAATAGATCGTAATGATAAAAAAAATGTAAATTTTGTTGGTTTTGACCAATAGACAAAGTTTGTTATGTCATTTTAATAGAATAACCTTGAAAGTAATCAAATGTTCCTATTCTATATATTGTATTAACATTAGTTTTAGGTATTGTCCAATTATTCAAACTTTGTTCTATGTTATTAACGGTTTCTTCAATAGAATTTATTTGATTATCATCATAATATTTTTCATTGTTGATATTTTTACCCGGAATATATTTTTTGGATAGTATGCCTGAAAATTTACTCATATTTAACCAATTATTTTTTAAAATTCTATAAGAAAACTTACTTGTTTTAATCACAGTGAACTGAGGGGAATTGTCCCGACGATGATTGTGGTCCGGCACCGCGACTTACGTCCTTATCTGCGCGCTTTACGCTAATCCAACCAATCATTGGTCTTGTCTTTGAATCATACTTATTAAAACTTATAAATTTCTTATAGAATACTAAACCAAAATTAAATAAATAGACCATGCATAACCAACCCAAAAAACTTTTCTTGGCTCTGATACCATTTATGAATAAACTATAGATATGAATAAACTATAGAGTGTTAGTTAGAAGAAAAATTAATTTGAAATAAATAGACCATGCATAACCACTCCAAAAAAACTTTTCTTGGCTCTGATACTATTTATTAATAAACTATAGATATGAATAAACTATAGAGTGTTAGTTAGAAGGCAAATAGTTTTATTTTTAGATAACGTATCTGTTTGTAACGAATTTTAATATTAGCTCTTATGAGCCATCTAGCATCATGAATATGATTATTGTTTAAACTTGTACCTAGATTAGTAGGTTTATAAGAATCTTTAAGATTTTGCTCAGAGTTATTTATAGATTCTTTGATTTGCTGTATTCTTAAAAGAATACTTCTATTAGGAATACAATTCATTAAGATTTTGTTAGACATAATTAAATAATTCAAGCATGAATTTGATTAATTTGATTATTAAAAACGAGTACAATTGTAACAAAAAATTCAAATCTTGTAGAATTAATAGTTAGAATAACTCGAATTGAAAGTATCATGGAGAAATAAATTTAATAACAACAATACAATGATGAAATATTTTAGATAATACCTTCTTGAATTAAGCTTGAATTACAATCAATACATACATATGGAGAAATAATTATTTGAAAATCTAGAGACTTTAAACATCTATTAGTAGAAAGAGAGACTCTTGGAGATTTTTTAGACATGGGATGAACATTTTTTTAGAGAATGACTATTTTTCTTGCTTGCCTCTCCTCAAATATGATGTCTATTTATATTGATTTTGAAGTCTTCAAAGCCTTGAAATCTTGTAGGAAATTCGCCGTATAATCAAATGACCAATCAATTACTTGTAAGTGGGTGTCACTCATCTTTTGAAGAAATTGTCGTTTGTAATCAATGAATATCTTCTTTTGATAAAGCATATCATTATAGACCATCTTCTAAAGTTTTTTTGTCTTCATATTATCATTGATGATAAGAATAAATAATTTTGATAATAAATTTGATAATATTTGTTTACATACTATAAATACATATATAGTGTATACACACAGTTTATACACACTCGTATTTGAAATAATAATTTTAATAATAGAAGAAACGAAATACCTTACATTGAAGGTATTACACCAAATTTAATGATAAGAATTTCTTATTCTTTATAAGGATCATCAAAAGGGTCTTGAGAGTCTTGAAATAAATCATTTTTTATAGATTTTGGAGAATTGTCTGAAACTAATGAAGTTTGGCGAATTTCTTGAAGTAGCTTTTGAAGTTCTTCAGGAGTAGAGGTAGCAAAATCTTTAATTCTAGCAATTAGATCCACATCACTTCAAGGAAGACTGTTGATAAAAGTGGCTTCAACCTCTGGTTTTTGAATATATATTTCTTGATAATGTTTAATTACTGCTTGTTCACTGGCTTGATAAATCTTCATTTTATCCCACCATTTTGAGCGAAATTGGCGATTAAGCCAAGGAGGAGAGGAATCCTTTGCTTCTTGATAATGAAAAGTCCAAGACATTATCCATGGAACTTTAAATATCATGGTGAATTGTAACATATATTCAAATTATGGAATTTGTTGAATAAACAATTCCTTAAATTTGAGATATCCAGCGTAAATTTCTTTTGGTAAACAACTTGGAAGAATTCCCATATATTTGTACCAATTGATAAACCATCTTGGATATTCACAATTTAAGTTCAAATCAAAGAAGATAAACCATGAGTGTGAATAATTTTGAATAAAGAATGTCTTAGTCCAGGCATCTTGATAATCATAGTAAGAAAATCTGGGATAAGCATGGTAACTTATAAGAGGTTTTTCAGAGTGAAGGTTTGGAACCCAACTTTCTGGAGAGATGATTTTTATAATATGAGCTTTGCTAAAATCAATGTTTCCCTCTTTTGAATTAGAACGATGAACAAAATTGATTGAACCAGATTCTTGCAGAATAGCTTGATAATATTCTCGAGTTTTATATGAATCAACATAAAAGGTTTTCCCCTGACCAAAGAGATGATTTGTGAGAATATGAAAACCTTGATGTAACTTATGGATTTGAAAATCTTAAAGAATCTGAACTCTTCATAAATTTGGATTAAGAACATAAGGGGTTTTTGTAGAAGGGCTAGGAGTAACAGATTTTCTAGTTTGAGGAGTGATAGGTTTTGCAAAAGGGCTTATCGTGTCGGTTGAAGTAACTTTTGGAGTAACAAGTTTTGAATGAAGGATATTAGAATAAAGTTGTGAATTCTTAGAAGTAGGAGTTAAAGGAGAAAAACGATTTTGATTTTGAAATGGAACAAGCTTTTGAGAGACCGGCTTTTTGTCATCATGTTTGGAAGAGGACGACGAACTCATTTTCCCTGCAAAAATTCTCGAGAAAGAAAGTCAGGAAGCGAATTATTTTCTCCTTTTATAAATTCTATTTCGATATCAAAATTACTTTAGAGGGCTTGCCAACGAGCAAAAATTTGCTTGGAAATAATATTTTTCACATCTTTTTCTAAAATAGTTTTTGCAAATTGACAATCTATTTTTAATAAAAAAACTTTTCATAAATAAATTATCTTCAAATTTTTTAATACATAAAACAATGCTTAAAATTTCTTTTTTAACAGTTGAATATTTTTTTTGTGTATCATTCCATGCACCAGAATAATATCGAACCAATTGTTCCTCAGTTGAGTTAACAAATTTTTGTTTTAGAATTTCTCCGAATCCAATATCACTAGCATGGGTTTCAACTATGATATTGGCATTGGGATGAAGTAAATTTAAACATGGAAAAGTAGGGACCTTTTGTTTATATATTTAATTATATCTGTATGTTTTTGAGTCCATGGTTCAGGATTGTCTTTTAATCTATTATAAAGCGGTTTACATATGATCCCTAAATCTTTAAAAAAATCATGGATATAATTTAAGCATCCTAAAAACCTTTGAAGTTGCTTTTTATCTTTAATTTCATTAGAAAATTTAGTAGAAAATTGCAAGTTTTTTGTAATAGGTCTAATAGTGTTTTTGACAATATCATGTCCTAAAAAACGAATTTCATTTTTAAATAAATGCATTTTTGCTGCAGAGACAGCTAAACCATTTTGATAAATTAAATCATGAAATTGATTTAAACGTTTAAAATGTTGATCAATTGATTTTGAAAAAATTAGGACATCGTCAATATAAGCAATAACAAAACTACTTATAGGAGTTATGATATCATTCATAATATTTTGGAATTCAGAAGGAGCATTTTTAATCCAAAAGGCATTACATTCCATTCAAAATGCCTGAAGGGAACATTAAAACCAATTTTGTATTTATCTTCCTCATGAAGTTGTATTTGTCAAAATCCTGATTTCATATCAAACTTTGAAAATATTTTTGAATCATAAAGCTTCTTTAGCAAATTTCGTTTATTAGGAATAGGATAATGAATCCATTCTAAAACTTTGTTTAAAGGTTTATAATTGATAACTAATCTCGGTGATCCTCTTTCTAATTCTGCAGCATTTGTAACATAAAATGTTAAACAAGACCACGGTGATTTAGAAGGTCTTATGAGTTTTTTATTTATTAAATCTTGAATTTCATTTTTACATTGACTTTCTAATTCATTTTTCTTGTGAATGGCTCTAGATTTTGAAGGAATATCCTTTTCATTAAAAAAATTTATATATGGTAGTTTTAAAATATGTTGTTTTCTATTCCAAAAGGCATTAGGAATATTAGAACAAACATTTTTTCAAATTTTAATTTTAAACCTGTTATTTTATTTTGAATATTATTATTATTTAAATGATTAGTTATTCGAACATTATTTATTTCGTTAATAAGATATTTGACTTGTTGCGATTTATAATTAAGAACATTAATCATTGAATATAGAGGAGGTTCACAAAATTTAAATATAATTTCTTTTCCAAAAACACCGGTTCTTATACCATCATCATGAACCATAAAAGGATATAATTTTGTAATGAACGGTGTTCCTAGAATTAAAGGAGAAGAGATATCTTTTACTAAAACTAGGTGAGTTTTATAGCAGTAATCTTGGTCATTACAAATATGAACATCGGAAACTTTATAATTTATAATTAATTTTGTACCTCCGACACCAGTAAGTCTAGATGCAGTTTTTTCATAGAATTATGTAGGAAAATTCCTTCTTGAATACAATTTATATCAGCACCACTATCAATTAAAACACTTAGCTTGATTTTAAAATTATCTTTGACTAAAGTAATTTGAGTGTTCCATTTTTGAGAAACTTGATTATTTATAATTTTATCAATAGTTACATTTTCAATTTTATTTTCTTCTTCATTATTAATTTCTATATTTTTGTTTTTAAAAGTAGAAGGTTTTTCTTTTTTAAAAACTAAAATTTTATTTTTTATTTCTTTTATTTATTGTTTTACTATTTTTAATTCTTCTTGAAGTTCATGCATAGAAATTGGTTTTGCTTCATTAAATCTTTCATATATATTTTTTAAATTAAAATTTTAATTATTAGCAGGAGTTATGTTATTAGTTTTATTAAGCATCTGTTTTATTAATAATTCCTAGATATTTTTTTAACTTTTATAGAATCAAGAGAGTTTAAAAGATCTTTATCATCTTGTGAAAGAACATTAATGGAACTACTAGTAATTACATTGATTAAATTATTACAGCGACATTTACCAATACACTCGCAAATATCAAAATCTTTTGAACTTGAAGTAGTATTTTCGAGAATATTTAAATCATTTGTTTCAAAATCAGAAATACTTTCATCGGAATCTGAATCAGTATTTAAAATAATTTTTCTTATTTGTTCTTTCAAATCTTCAGAGACATTTAACTCATTTATTTTTGTCTTAGCATAACAATTATTAGCGGTATGACCATTACGCCCACATTTATGACAAATAATAATCTCTTTTGATTTTCTTTTAGATTTTTTATAATTTGGTTTATAAGGTTTTTTAGATTTCTAAGCGTAATCTTTTCCATTTTTATAATTTTCTGGAAGATTATATTTCTTTTTCCTGAAATATTTTGAAGATCTTTTCTTATATACTTTAGATTTTGAAGTAGACGGACCATTCAAGGGCTGATAACCATATTGTTGGCAAAAATTTCCCAATTCATTTTTACTGTTAATTCTATCTTTTTTGAGTTTTTCTTTAAACCTAAGATCAGCACAAACTGCTAATCCCTCTTTATTAATATAGTTTATTAAATCTCCATAAGTTAAATTTTGATAAGGGATGGTATTATTAAAATTTTCTCTTAATTTTGTCTAACTCTTTCTGCAAAGAGTTTTGGAAGGCCAACAATAAAACATTCTTTCCAATAAGACTCTTTATAATCAGGTCTCGAAAAAACTTTAACAAGACAATTATCTTTATACCATCTAAAATCAGTAAGTTTTCTGCAATGTAAATTCATTAAAATTTCTGAAGTTTTTCTTGAAAGGTAGTAGGATCTCCTACAAAGTTTTTGATAATAGCAAAAATTAAAATGTTAACCATATCATCTTCAAACGTTTGTATTTATTGATTATTTACTTGTTTTATAATAGTTTTCTTAGCAGATAAAATATAATCTTTTTCTTCTTGTCAAATATAGAAATTCCACCAACCTTTAAGACTACCACTAAAACCAGAAGTAATAATATTAACAATTTGAAGTCGAATATTATTATGAGCTTTATAAGCATTAGCAGCCATAGTTATTTCCTGTATAATATTCATAATTTGATGTTCAGAATGGCCATCAAGATTCCATTCATAAACAGAATTACCATCATATTGAGAACGATCAAATTGAAAAGTTCGTTCTTCAAGTTGAACATCTGGAAGAGAGGGTCTATTCCAATAATTTCTTATGGTTGGTTTTGGATTCTTTCCGAAAGTGCTTTGCTTTGATTGATGAATTTTATTAAGATTTGAAAAGTCATTAGTGAGTTGATTAATATCATCATTTGTATTAACAAATTGTTGAGCAAGAGTTTCAAAATTTATTTCACTGTTAATATCACTATTTTCAGATTCGTCATTTGTAAGAGTATTAATATTGTTAGTGTTTGAGATAAGAAGTTTAGAAAGTCTTTTTTATAATTCGTTAATTAAATCTGTATTTCCTAGATTAAAATTACCATCGATTTGACAATGAACAAAACTTATATTAATAGTGCTTGCCATATCATGCTTATTAACATTTTTATCTTTGAAATTTTTTTCTTCAATTTTAACTAAATGCTCGGTAATACTAGATAAGGTTTCGTTTGCATAATTATTTTGGTAAATAATATTTTGAAAACCCTTTTCAGTAGTTAATTGATTTGGGGCTTGAACTAAAGGAGTTGCAATAAACATATCGTTAATAATAATTTCTCATTTTGGTGGAAAATTAGCAATAATTTCTTTAATAGAAATAATATATTTTTTTCTCTAAAATGGGAGTGATAGAATCATTGTTAAATGAGTAATTTATTTTATGTTTAGGGGCATAAATTAATTCAAACCATTGAAAAAAATGAGAATGAATTTTATTTGATAAAACATAATCTTCCCAAAGGCCTAAATGGAGAAATCTTAAATAGTATGAAAAATTTTCTTCGTGCCAAGTTCTTTTTTTATTATTATAATCTTTATAATACTCAATATCTTTTAAGTAATCAAAATCAACTTGATATTCTAAATTCGAGAAATTCATTTTAACAGGTTGTTTTTGTTAGGATTGAAGAAATATGTTTTTATTGATTCTAAATTATGACTTCTTGATTTTTCGTATTTTTTTATTCCTATCTTTAGCCTAGAAATTTTTTCTATTTGTTTATTATATTTATTAGTGTATGGAGGTATTTTGTATAAATTATAATTTTCATGAGTTCTAGTTTCTTCTAAATGTTGAATGGTTTTGCATATATTAGAATTTCTCTTCCAATGTCTTTATAACATATTAGACCAAAGCTTATTACTTTTTGAACAATTAATTTGTACTTTAGAGCTCATAATTGTTGTTTAAAATTTTGAAGTTCATCAATAAAATCTGATTTAGTAGGACTAGGAAGACTATTTTCACTATTTTGATCATCTTGATATAATGGTTTGGGAATATAATTAGTATAGTCAACAGTTTCTAGTTTTAAAGATCTCGACTTTAATAACGAAGATTTTGAAGAGCTTGTTTCTGGGATAAAAGAAGTTGATAATCTGGATGATGAAATATTTAAGGAACAAAAATTTATATCTACTGAACCATCATTATATTCAATAATATTTGAGATTTGTTTTGAAGAGTCTAGTAGTTTTGGATCGATAACATTTTGTAAGTTCCAATTACATGATTGAGTTATATCAGACCATTTTAATCTTTTTGGTGTATGAACTTTGGTATGGTTAGTATTTGCTTCAAAAATAATTGTTTCATTTCTAGGACTTGATAAACGTGTTTTCGGTTCAAGTGTAGTTGTCATAGTCTTGTAACAAACACGATAAATTATTGCTAAAGGCTTTGTACTATCTTTAAATTCTACATTTTTTGTTTCTATAGTTAACACCAAAGTATCTAAGATATTTTTATCAAATAATCCTACAGAAAAATTTGGATAACAATTGAAATAAATAGGTCCGTTAGCAATATTTGTTTCAGCCATAGCTAAAATAGAATTTTGAAAATCTTTATGTCTCTTGTCTCTTAAAATACGGAGAACATGGGCATCTATTCCAATTCTAAATAGAGGCTTGATAGCAATTTGGACTAAACCGACATGTAAAAATTTATATTTTATTCTATGCTCTACAATAGATCGTAATGATAAAAAAAATGTAAATTTTGTTGGTTTTGACCAATAGACAAAGTTTGTTATGTCATTTTAATAGAATAACCTTGAAAATAATCAAATGTTCCTATTCCATATATTGTATTAACATTAGTTTTAGGTATTGTCCAATTATTCAAACTTTGTTCTATGTTATTAATGGTTTCTTCAATAGAATTTATTTGATTATCATCATAATCTTTTTGATTGTTGATATTTTTACCAGGAATATATTTTTTGGATAGTATGCCTGAAAATTTACTCATATTTAATTAATTTTTTTTTAAAATTCTATAAGAAAACTTACTTGTTTTAATAACAGTGAACAGAGGGGAATCGTCCCGACGATGATTGTGGTCCAGCACTGCGACTTACGTCCTTATCTGCACGCTTTACGTTAATCCAACCAATCACTGGTCTTGTCTCTGAATCATACTTATTAAAACTTATAAATTTCTTATAGAATACTAAACCAAAATTAAATAAATTTGAAATAAATAGACCATCCATAACCACTCCAAAAAAAACTTTTCTTGGCTCTGATACCATTTATGAATAAACTATAGATATGAATAAACTATAGAGTGTTATATATATATATATATATATATATATATATATATATATATATATATATATATATATATATATATAGTTAAGATCCGTTGAGAACTTATAGTTTCACGATAACCCGAAAACTAAAGGTGGAGCGTTGGATCAAGATTAACTCATTAAGGGCATGATCGTTATGATACCAATCCCATGTAATTTTTTGTATTATTGGAAATATTAATAAAAAGCTCTCAAATTTACATTATAAAAATATTCGGATATTTTTTTATAGAAAAAGTAATTATTGTTTTTTTTTTTTAAATTGCAAATTTTTTTACTTTTTTATTAGAATGCATAAAACTTTTAAAAAAAAAGTTATTTTTTTTTAAAAACTGCATTTAAAAAAACAAGAAATTATTAAAACATAGTAAATTAAAAAAAAAAAAAAAAACTGGAATATTTTTTTAGAAAAAAACTATAGCTTATTTAACCAAAAAAATCAATGTTTTAGGAGCATATCTACATATTTTTTCAAGTGCATGTATATATATTTGTTATACTATAATACTCGTAAATAAATCATAAAAAACCAATTTTTACTTAATAATCTATAAACATAATAGTACAATTATTTTATTTCATACAAAATAAAATATAAAATATAAAAAATGCTACAATATTTGAAAGTGTTTTCCCGTATTTGTGTCAAGATTTCTATATTTTCTTCAATTTATCACTTTTCACCTTTTCAATTTTTTCCCAATATTCTTCCAAATCTATAAGAAAATTAAAAAAAATTGATTAATGCAAGAACATTCACAAAAAAACATATGTATAAATCGTGTAAGATTCACATATAATTATTTCATATAAGATTCACATGTGATTATATCTTTTAAGATTCACTTGTGATTTACATTTGAATCACTTGTAATTCATATGTGATTAACTTGTGATTTACATGTGAATTACATGTTATTCATATGTGAATTGCATGTGAATCATGTAATTCATATGTGATTCACTTGTGATTTACATGTGAATCTCATGTGATTTACAAGTGAATCATGTAATTCATATGTGATTCACTTGTGATTTATATGTGAATCTCATGTGATTTACATGTGAATCATGTAATTTATATATGATTCATTTGTGATTTACATGTGAATCACTATAATAAACAACTTTTATATACAAAAATAAAATTACTTATATAATCTTCAATAATATTTTAATGTTTTTAAATAATTTCAAACTTCAGTTAGATTCTTCTTTTTATTTTCCAAAAATAACAAAAATATTAGTTAAACTAATTGAAATACATAAATGTAGTCATGTATCTTTATTTGATTAAAAGTTTAGTTTCAAAAATAACTTTTTTATGTTTTCTAATTACCTTCCTCATTACATTCCTTTGTGATTCCATTCCATCATATATACCAAACACTTATAAGTAAATTTTATTAAAAAAAAAAAAGATACCTTTGACGATCATAATCCCGAGCATGTTCCTTTGAGCGTGATATGGGTCATTCTCATTCTACTGTATGTAAAGACTAAATCATAATCTCATTCTATACAGATTAGAGATAACACTTGAATTGAAAACTAAATGGAAAGAAAACCTTACGAAAGATGAGAGATGTCTAAAGGGTGAATTGAGCGCATTCTAAGTTGTTCATTATTGCATGTGTAATCATAGGAATGAGAAAGTGTAAAGTAATCAAAGACAAGATTGGGGTCAAGTGGGTATGTGTTTAACCATAATTGACCCCTGAAGCATATTCCGTTCATGTCTATCTCTGGTGGAAGCGGAGCTGCTGGAGCATTTCCATCTCTAGGTCCTAAGTTTGGTAGCAACATGGGTGTAGCCGTCATTTCAACTCCAAGCTTTATTAATGGACTTACACTCTACTCTACTGCAAGAAGAACATAAAGAATATAAACATATATATATATATATATATATATATATATATATATATATATATGATAATTATTAACTTGAAAACCATTACACCCTAGAGCAAGAGCTCCAGACATATATGTTCAGTAAGATCATTTCAAGGAGGTAAACAAACATGTGAGAGAAGATATGACTATTAATCCTACCCCGATCAAACAGAACTATATACGGACAAAACATCAAACACCTTCTGGGCATTCCAAAAAAAAAACAATTTGAATTCGTCACCAATAGGTCAACATTATCAAATCCTGAGGAAAACGATGATAACTACCATATCAGTTACTTCAGTTGGATTCATCAGCAATAATTTGATTTGTTTATGAAATGAGTTGAGGTGGATATGAATGATTAATTAGATAGCCTTCACATCTCACTTTCACCCTCACCTTCGTATGGTAACCAAAACATACTAAATTAAAGCAGATGTTAGAATAACCGAGATAAAAATATAAAAGCAACATGAAACATTAGATTCTAACCGTACACCGATGATTGATCTCGACGATTACAAGGTCACAGGAGCTGATAAAAAATTTGATTTCAAATTTCAGGCATATAGGGACATCAAAGATAACTGTTTATGAGAAAACATCTCGTCGGAACCCTAGAACAACTTTCACCTTCATCTCCTTTCGATCTTCAACACATCAAGTGAAATTTGATATCGAATCCATAAGGCGACATACTCATGACCGATGTCAGGCACTGGAAGGGCGGAGGCGATGATAAATTAAGGATCTAGAGAATCAGGAGAGCAGATGAGATGGGTCCAGATATGGAAGTGGTGAGGAAACATCGTATAAGAACATCAGCGATAAGGTGAGGCAACGATGTAAGGAGATCTCTCACCGCAGGCAACATTGGGGTCATCAATTCTATCGGAATTTGGTCGTGATTAGAAGGCAGGGTAGAGGGAGAAAGGGAGAGATCGTTGAAGATCTACAAGTGTGACATTGGTTTTTAAGAAAGAGAAAGAGTTTGGATGTATTTCAATGCCGATAACACCCCTGGCTAAGAAAAACATAGATACCCCGTCTCTATTTTTTCATAGTTATTTCCAAAGTTGCCATTAGAAATCACAACCTTCCATTTTTTTGATCTAATGGTCTAAAATTAGTTCTCGGTTTCTCGGGAAACTATAGGTTCTCAAATGATCCTTCCTCTCTCTCTCTCTCTCTCTCTCTTTCTCTCTCTATCTCTATCTCTCTCTTTCTATATATATATATATATATATATATATATATATATATATATATATATATATATATATATATATATATATATACGAGAAAGTGAATATACACTTAGGTACCCAAACCTACCATAATATATCGTTTTGTTCGATATATTCATTATAATTTTCTTAAAATTGAACCCTAACTTGATTTACTTTCAAGATTTACGAAAATTTACTATTATCTTCCTCTTACATTAATTCTTTTTGTCGAACACCTAATAGACTATATATATTATTGTTCAAAATGAATATTATGTAAAAGGAAAATAATTGTAAAATTTATAAAAATCTTGGAAGTAAATCAAGTTAAAAGTTGAATTATAAGAACATTGGATAAATACAATGTATATATATATATATATATATATATATATATATATATATATATATATATATATATATATATATATATGATATAAAACAATGTAGTATGGTGAGTTTGAATACCTAAGTTTATATATCCTTAAGGATATATTCAGTTTTCTCATATATATATATATATATATATATATATATATATATATATATATATATATATATATATATATATATATATATATATATATAGGTTTGCGAAAATAACAAAAATAAAAATCAAAGGAAATAACAAAACAATGATTATATATATATATATATATATATATATATATATATATATATATATATATATATATATATATATATATATATATATATATATATATATATATATATATATATATATATTAGAAAAATAACTTTTATCGTGGATTCTACAACAGGTGGATTTGCGAAAATAACAAAAATAAAAATCAAAGGAAATAACAAAACAATGATTATTTGTATACGAGGCAATCAAAGTGATACACATTCATCTAGAAAAATTGGACTGCTAATGTATATGAAACAATGAATTTAAAAAAGAGATCGAAAAATGGTTTAAAGGAATCTTCTAAACCAGTATAAGAAAATATAAACAACGTTTTAATTCATACCAAATTAGTAACAAAATCTAAATTATGTGTTAAAAGTGTAAAATTTAAAAGAGATGACCTATTTAACCAGAGATATCAACTAATCATAATAAAAGCATGAGCTTTTTGCCTTTTTAAAATATAAAATCGATTACTTACCAACTTCAAAACATTATGAAAAATTAGTATTAAAAAAATAATGATAACCCTTGTATTTTCCGCACATGGCCTCAAAATCAATGGATCATCCGAGACTACAATTTATATAGTTCAATGTATTATAGCCTAACAAACATGTGAGAGATGAAAAAAAACCGAGATAAATATATTTTTAGGGGAAACTTAATGAAATTTTTCACAAAGGATTCAATCCATAATTTTTTACAGACGATGCAGACAAGACATATAGTTACCTCAATGTATGCATTATCTCGACTAATTTACATCGATGATAAAGTACAAATGATAAGAGGATAATACAAGAGAATTTATTAAAACTTTGTTCGTCGACACAGAAGCATTGTGTCTTCTATAGACTCCCTAAATATGTATTTAAAATTAAAACTCAAATGGTTAGAGGTAGAACAACAAAATGTATTTCCTAGTGTTATTTTAGACCATCTATTAGAACTCCCAGATAAGACATGAAACTACTTGCCAACAATGAGTTTTGCTCTTGCTTTTCCTTCATTAATTGGGTATTGATCACCCAAACCAAAATGAGCTATTAACAACCAAACGATAGTAATGAGCTCACCACCTTTGCTCACTTGGTCTGCTAGTGTGTTAGCTCTTGCATGGCTTGCACCGTAACATAACAACTCCACCCATACCTTGCTTATAATCAACCATTTATTATTCTCACTCGGGTCCTTCTCCTCTATCCCCATCAAATCTTTGGCCAAAATGCAACTATCAAATAACAAGGATTTGCTCCGATCACCACTTATAGTCACTGGTGGCACATCCGTGGGTACGTCAAGAATCTTCATGCAAGCGTTTTTCTGATCCCAATCAACTCCAATATCTAAAAGCCTTTTGACCTCAGCACAAGTATCTCGGAACCGTACTTGTCCAATACCTGCTACTATTACCGGCATCATGTTTGGTTGCATGATAAGAAGATACAACATGTAATCTGATAATACTTTTGCAATATCACGAAGATTATGATCCTTTTTGTCATCTTTGGTTTCCTTTTGAAGCTCTTTGTTGTAGCATAACTCGGTGGCGATGTGCCATATAATGATACTTTGATCGTAGTCAACATCTACAACATGTGTAAGTAAGCTATGCCAATCTTGTTGCAACTGGATTACCCAACTTCCTCGTGCTGAACTTATCTCCTTTGTAGTTTCCAAGTCATCAGCGAGTTCTGATTTTATTTTTAACTCCTCGAAGATGAAGTCTTTGAGTTTTTGGTCGACATTTTTGTATTCCACATACTTGAGCCCGTCAAAAAATCCAGTAAGCCCAAACTTGTCAAAAAAACGTTGATTTAGGGTTGGGCGTGGGTGCAAGCAATAATCGATAAGGTTGTAAGTTGAAATAAATTCCCACCACCTTCGTCTTAAGAACTTAATTTCCCATTTGCGAGTTTGGGGATGATCTTTTGTGTCCTGATAAGTCAAGAGTCGGAGGAATGCACTGATGATTGTTGTCTTGATAGACTTTTTGTCGATCTCAACATGAAGAGATTTCCATAAATAAATGATGGTCCAATCTGAAAACAACAGCATGAGTAGAGCGGTCACATCCAAAATCAAAGCACCAAACAGCAAAATATAGGTAATCATCACATCAAAGCTTCGGAAATTTGTTTTGTCTTCGAATATAAATAAAAAGATTCCTGCGCAAATTGTTGCAAAAGATAAAAACCGGCTAATGGCTCCGGTTAAACAAAACACCACCGGAAGTTTCGTAAACAGAACATCATAGATTAAATTTAACTCAATCTCAATCACTTTGAAAGCGTCTTTAGCGGTCCGATTTAGGAAGAAATCCCGACTCCGATTCTGTTGCCTCCGATTGATCAAAATCATATCAACAACAAGCCCTTTGAATGTTTTAAAGAACTCATAAGCATGTCGCACCATTTCCAACTCTGTTAAATCCCCTTTTATAGAGTTTTTAACTGATATGGCTGCTCTCTCCGGCTCTGGAACCATCTGAATTCTAGTCGGTAGTTTCGCCTCCCTCCTCGAATGATATTCAACTGAGAGTTTCGCATACATCGGCCCAGGATCAGGAGTTGGGAACATGTACTCTTTGAATCTGTTGGCACTAGCAAGAAAAAGAGAACGTGTTTTTTCCGCATATTTTATGAAACCTGTTAAGAACATGAACATTGTCGGAATCCATAGCCGATTTTCAGGTAGTGACTGAATAAACACATAAAATGCAACTACACATTGGAAAAGAAGACCAAAAAGATGACGTGGCCACAACTCATTGTCTTCTAATGCAAAAGCTGTAATGGTGTCTGGACCACCGAGGTGCACCAAAAGAAAAGGCGCCCAGAAAGCGAGAAGGTCTTTGTGATGTATACCCACCCTACTGTCTTTTTTGGCTTGGTTCTCATTAGGGTTCCCTTGGCTGCTTGAGATGAGCCCAAGAGCAAAGTTAGCCGCACAATCAGCTAGCAAATATGAACACCACAATGAAAGGATTATCCAGTTATTTTTTGTTCGTTTTCTCAAAGGAGCAACGAGAATCAAAAGCATTTGAAAGAAAAGACTCAATATGATGAACACTCGGATATCCCATACATAATATAATTGTTTCCATTTCTCAGGAATCGGAATCTCCAGCATCATTCTAAGCATTTTGCTTTCGTAAATGCAATTTCTTCTTGAAGTTATCTGCAAAATATTGAAAATCGCTACTTGATTAATCGTTGACACAAATAAATTCAAATTTGTAGTTATATACATGTATAAATACTCCCATATGATCTAACGCTTTGCATATTTGGAAAATGGAAACTATTA